>NC_056745.1:361050606-361263106 GCF_019279795.1 Protopterus annectens
AAGGGATTTAAGAAATGTAAAAATTGTGTCCACAAGTTGCCATAATACTGATGCCCATGACTTTTGTGTTTATTATTTGGGGCCCGGCCATCTTAATATTGATTGACATATGCAACAGCTTTAATCCGTATGCTTTAGCGGACAGGCGAAACAATTTATTTCTGAAAGGGCTACTGCCAACCTCCTTTTCAGAAGTCATATCTGGAGCTCAACCCTCCACAACATCTTCAAAGGACGCTCCTAAAAAGTATGTGAAGAAGTCTGGTTCTTCCATTTCATCCACAGGGCCTCTTCTCAAACAATCAAGATCAGACCCGAAGCCGTCTGGCTCCAAGATGTCTGCTATGCGTCCCAAGACACCATCAAATCAGAGTTGTTTAGCTCAGAAGATTCTTCCTAAGATTCGATATTCCCTGGCAATTGATCTGTTCCTTCAAGACTTCCATATCCTTTCCTCGAGAGGCGGCAGTCCAAGTCAGCATCCATTGCTTCATCTCATTCTTCCAGTAGTCTCACAGAAGCTGGCTTAGATAGAATGATGAGGAGGTTCCTTTCATTTCTCTCAGCGCAAATACAGATGGGAGTTCTCCCGCCTCCAACCCCTTCGGGTCAGGAAGCCTTAACTAGAGCTATCCCTCCAGTAACGGCTCCTTCTCTGATCTGACATTTCATTTTGGAGTTCCAGGATCTGAGTCTGCCGAGACCATCTGATGCAAATCCGAAAGTACTGGTGTGTTCGGATCCAAAGGTTTGGTGAGTGCACTCTGAGTTCGAGCCAAGTGGCTATTGGAGCAGTAGTGTCATGGTCAGATCCGAGATGTTGGAGTAGACTCCAGCGTTTTCAGAGCCATCACTAACCCTCGGAGCCTTGGGCCTTGGACAGCTTGTCTCAGGCCTCTGCTTCATGTGGATTGTCTTTGGGGCAGACTGAGCCAGTGGGACAGAAGCATGGCTCCTCTGTTCCATCGGCTTTGTTTTGCCTGGGACAGTCTATCTTCAAGGTAATGGAGAGAATGTTTTCTGCTTCGGCAGGACAGACAGTCCCGTCCCGTCTCCCCCCAGATCTGCCACCTACTTCCCATGTGCATTTGCGTTAAGAGCCTTGACATTCAACTCCACAGGGATGGCAAGTCTAAACCCTCCAAACTACCCAGCAGGGCATTGCCCTCTCTTCCAATACTTCCCCAGAGCATGCTACCGAGGAAGTACCCCAGAAGTAGAGGTGCATATGGAGGCATTTGGATTCCCTTCAGGATTCTGTCACAGAAGACCCAGATTTCGGTGAAGGGGAAGGGTCCACCCAGATGACCACCTGAAGAAGTCTCATTTGGAGACATTCTGTAGATCATTAAGCAACAGGGTGGTTGGTCCTCCCTAAATCCTTCCAAACTTGCTCCCTTCTGGGAATCACAGTAAACTACAACAAATCTCCGTTAGTTCCATCACAAACAATGGCATTCATAGGAGTACATTTCAATACAGTATCTGCAAGAGCTTCACTTCCCCTAAACAGAGTTCAGACTTTGATATTCCCAGTCACAAAAATTATTTACAACACCAGAATTTCAGCTCAACTAATTCAAGCCTTGGGTCAGTGTCAGCAGCCATAAGCCATTGTTCCTCTAGTAAAGTATTGTATGAGAATTCTCCAGTGGATGCTAGCATCCCAATGGTCAAGTCTTTATCAGAAAATGTAAGTTTAAATGCGGATTACTTGGACATGCAAGAAGTACCTTTGGTGGATAAGGTCAAACCAGCTTTTTACAAGGCTGTTCGTTCATTCTCCCTCAACCCAAAGCCATGACCATGGACACTTCCCAGTTTGGGTGGTGGGGGGGCACTTCTTGGAGAAAACAGTCCAAGACATTTGGTCCCCCGAAGAGGCCAATTTGTATATAAATGTTGTAGAGATGAGAGCAGATGTTCTTCATGTTTCACTGTTGCAGTCATCACACTTGGGTTATCTGCCTACAAGTAGCCCTCAGTCGGCCCCAATACCAGTGACTTAGTATTTCTGCGTCGGTTGCTGTCGCTCCAGGACTGACGTCAGGTCGTCAGGGGTATAAAGACAAGCAGCCATTGCCATTACATCAGTCTTTCTTGCTGAGGAGCCCAAAACAGAAGCAGTTCGCACGAGTGCCGGTCGGCCGTTACCTGAGTTTTCATTTCCGAATTGAATCACCCTGAAGTCTTCTAAAGCCAAGTTTAGAAACCATTGGGTGTCCTTCTTTCTGCTGTAACCGATGTCAGAAAAAGTTAACAGTTGTCTCTGCTATGGAAAGCAAATACCACACCGAGATTTCCATTCTTACTGCGTCAAATGTTTAGGCCCAGACTGCGACGTACCTTGCTGTCGGTTTTGTGCTTTGTTCAACGCCTGAACTGTTCGTCGTCAGGCCCTTATTGTCGCTAAATACTTTCGCTGTCAATCTCCATATTCTGAAATGGCTTCAGTAAGCCATCCGGCTACTGATCTGCCAAAAAAATGTAAGGATAAAGACAGAGACAGACCGCACAGGTCCAAAACTGCCGACGATGCTTCCGTTAAGCTAGTCGCCAGTTCGCTGGTACTCAGTGAGGCATTTTTGCAGCCGGCTTCGATGAATTTGCAGGCCGCTACTGAGACCCGTTCGGTATGCAGCAAGACACTTCTGTGACTATGGAACCTGCGAATGTCTCTACCTTGGATGAGTCCAGAGCCGCTGTGCAGGCACCGGCTTCTGAGGAAGTTCTTCGCTCTACCAATATTCGACACAAACTGACGATTTCTTTCATGTCTTCAGTTCTGTCTAAAACGACCGAGTTTCTCAGGCCAAGAGTATGAGTTACACCTAAAAAAACGATGACCCAAATTCAAACACGTGCTTCCTTGCCATAACATCAAATGCTTAAAATGGCAGAAGACCTGATTAGGCTGATTAGGGGAAACCAGCCTTCCCCTGCTAAGAGAAAAAGAGACTTGTCCCCAGCAGCTTTCACAGACCAAGTCTGATGACTCGGAGGTATCTGAATATGAAGACATGCCTTTATCTGCTTATGAGGATTCTGATGCAGAGGAATCCATTCCCTCTGCTCCTCCTCCAGAGGATTTTTCTTTTGGTGAAACCCTACATACTTTGAGACCATTTCCACTGGGAATGCCAAGCCTATCCTCAGTCCAAAAAGAGACTTGGGGAATTTTTAGATTTGCCACAACATTGACCCTTAGCATTACCACAGTTCTGGATGTTGTGGATGATGTCTTTATGGAATCCAGTCCAGCTCCTGATACTTTATCCCCTGCTCCTAGGAAACCACACAGGTACTACAGAGTTCCTGACTCTCACAAATTCCTTTTCAAAAATCCTACTGCTGACCCAGAGTTCATCTCTCAGGGGCCTAAAGGTATAAAAGCAACTACAGGTAAGAATCACACCCCTTCGGAAAGGGATTCCAGAGCTTTAGACAGATGAGGTAAAAAAGTATACACATCTGCAACCCTCGCCATTAGGGCATTGAATTGACAGTTTCACATACTGAAATACCAGCAACATATTATGGAACTTATTAATCAAAAATTAGCTACCTTTACAGACTGTGCAGAAAATAAAGAATTACAAGAGCTTTTGCATTCTGCAAGCCAAGTCAGCAGGCATACTTTGCAGTGTGGCTTTGACGCCCTAGAAGCATCTTGCAGAGCAGCAGTCACTGGTTCTGTACTGAGAAGGCATGCTTGGCTTAAGGAGCAGACTTTGCCAGACCATGTCAAATCAAAATTACTAGATGCTGCTTTGAACAAGGGTAATCTGTTTGTCACCAAAGCAGAACAGGTTCTTAAAAAGATGGAAGAAGAAGCTAAATCTATGCAGACAGTCAAAGATTTCTTGCAATTACAGCCTCCTAGATTCAGTAGGCATTGCCCCTCGAAGCACTGGTCCTTTCCAGCCCCCTCAAGGCCATCTCAAACTAGACTCAGGGGAAACAGACCCCCCCCCCCCAGACTACTGTCTCAAGGTATGCAGAAATCTAAGCAATGGAGTGCTTCCACTTCAAAAACAGGGAGTGCTAAGCCACTCCCTTACGGAAAGAATTTGCAATGACTACTCAACTCCACTCCTCACCTCTGCCCAACTGCTCGTGACCCTAGGAGGAAAACTTGCCCATCATGCAAAAAACTGGGCTTCCATCACCAAAGACCAATGGGTCCTCAACATTGTATCCCAGGGGTACAAATTTTACTTCCACTCTCTGCCAACCCCATAAGGGTACCCAGACCTTCCTCCAAACCAGTGGGCAGAGGCACAACACCAAGTTCAGTCCCTGCTCTCCATAAGGGCAATTAAACCTGTTCCTGCAGAACAGATAGGTCAAGGGTTCTATTCCAGACTTTTCCTGGTACCCAGAAAAGAGACACTTGGCACCCAATCCTAGATCTTTCCATTCTAAACACTTTCCTGGTGGTCTCAAAATTCAAAATGCTCACCCTTCAGCAGCTTCTTCCTATGCTGGCCAAAGATGCTTGGTTAGCCACCCTAGACCTAAAAGAAGCCTATCTGCACATCCCTATCAGGGACCCATGCAGGAAATACCTACGCTTCAGGGCAGGATATATGCATTATCAGATGCTCTTCGTGTTTCACTGTTGCAGTTATTACATTTGGGTAATCCTGCTGGCAGGTTGCCCTCAGTCGGCCTGAATTCCAAAGTCTTGGGTCCTGCGTCGGTTGCTGTCGCCCCTTCCCTGACGTCAGGTCATCAGGGGTATAAAAGATGCAGTCGACGCCATTTTCTTCAGTCTTTCTTGCCACGCGGTGCCCGAAGCAGAAGCAGTTTGCAAGTGCCAGTCGGGCAACTCCTGGGATTTTCGTGTTCGAGTTTCAGATCAGAAGTCTTCATTAAAAGCTAAGTACCCCATTGGGGAAACTTTTTTCTTGCTCCAGACCGATGTCAGAAAAAGTTAATTGTATTTCTCGTAGAAAGCAAATACCTCATAAGGACTTTCATTCTTACGACGTTTCAAGTTGTCGGTTTTGTGCTAGATTTAACCAACGCACTATTAAGCATCGGTATGATTTTGAATTAAACTATTTTGGCCGCAGATTTAATTATAAAATGTCATCGGACAGCCGTCCGACTACCGGAGTTCACAAAAAACGCGAAGAAAAGGATAGGCAACCGAGGCCCAAAACCGACGACAAAGCTTCTCCTAAGCCAGCCGGTTCTCAGTGAGGCGCTTTCACAGCCCCTGACACCCGCTACTTTTGAGTCGCAAGCCGCTACCGACTCCCACGTGGAGTCGGCTATGCCACTGGAAACTCCAGGTATTGGAGCTTCGGACACTATTCCCTCAGATGGGTCCGGAGCCGCTGAGCAGGCACCGGCTTCTGAGGGTGTATTCAGACCTAAACATCTATACATTAAACCGACTTCAGCTTCAAAGGCAAAGTTTAAAGCACCTTTAAAGACAAAGAAACAACCTCAAGAGTCACATGGACAGGCCTCCATGCCCAAAAAACAGATGCTCAAAATGGCTGAAGACTTGATTACCTTGATCAGGGGTTCCCATCCCCCTCCTGATAAGAGACCTAGGCAAGAGACTGATTATGAATCTTCAGATCAGGTTTCTATTTTTTTTATTCCTCTTCTGATCAGGAATACCCCCCCCCCCCCCCCCATGAGGATTCTGTTGCTGAAGAATCTTTTCCTTCAGCTTCTCCTCCTGAGGATTATTCTTTTGGGGAAACCTTGCATACCATAAGGGAGCATTTCCACTGGGAGAGCCAAGATTTTTCAGAATCTAAAAAGAGCCTCAGGGATTTCCTTTTACTACCTCAACACAGGCCACTAGCCATTCCACACCTGTGTTGGACATTGTAGATAATGTTTTTTCGGAGTCTAGTCTTACCCCTGACTCCTTACCTCCATCTCCTGTTAAGCCTGACACATATTACAGGGTTCCTGACTCTCATAAATTCCTTTTTAAAAACCCTGCTACAAACCCAGAAACTATTTCACAGGGTCCCAAGGGAGTTAAGGCTTCCGCTGCAAAAAACCCTACCCCCTCTGACAGGGATTCTAGGACACTGAACAGATGGGGAAAAAAGGTATATACATCTGCTACCTTGGCTATAAGGGCCTTAAACTGTAAGTTTCATATGCTCAAATATCAGCAACATATCATGGCATTGCTTAAACAGAAAATGTTAAACTCAGAATGTGCAGAAAACAAGGAAATGTAGGATTTATTGCATGCAGCTGAACAAGTTGGAAAGCATACTTTGCAATGTGGTTTTGATTCTTTGGAGACCTCCTGCAGGGCTGCAGTTACGGGTTCTGTAATTAGGAGGCATGCTTGCTTAAAGGAACAAAATCTGCCTGATCATGTGAAAGTTAAATTATTAGATACACCTTTACAGCATGATACTTTGTTTGGTGTTAAGGCAGAAGAGGTGTTAAAGAAAATGGAGGACAAAGCTAAATCTATGCAAACTGTCACAATTTTTTACAAATACAACCACCTAGGTTTAGTACACACTGGCCAGCAAAGAATTGGTCCTTTCCTGTGTCAGACAGATCTCAAAGGGGCAGACCCAGATGTCCTAGAGGCAGATCCCAGGTGCAAGGTTTATACAGGTCGAAGCAATGGGGTGCCTCCACCTCCAAAGTTGGAGAAGACAAATCTCAACCATACAGGAAACAGTCCCAATGACTTCCCCCTGCCTGCACAAAGCACTTATCTCCTGGCAGCACCCTTATGGGGAAAATTAGCACTTTTTTCTCAAAAATGGCACATCATAACCCAGGACAACTGGGTTCTAAATAATCGTGTCACAAGGCTACAAGTTCCATTTCCATACCCTGCCAAAGGCAAACGGCTGGCCAGATCTGCCAAAAAAACAATGGGCAGAGGCACAAAAACAAGTCTCATCCCTCATGGACATGGGGGCCATTCAACAAGTACCAGAGCAAGAGCAGAGACAAGGATTTTACTCAAGACTGTTCTTGGTACCCAGAAAGGACAAGGCCTGGTGGCCAATACTGGACCTATCTATTCTGCACACATTCCTGGATATACCAAAATTCAAGATGTTGACTTTGCAGCAGCTTCTGTTCATGCTGGGCAAGAACGCTTGGCTTGTGACTTTAGACCTAAAAGAGGCATACCTGCATGTCCCTATCAGACAAAAATGCAGAAGATACCTCAGATTCAAGGCTGGCTCAATGCATTACCAATTCTCTGCACTGCCCTTTGGCTTATCTATTGCGCCCAGGGTCTTTACAAAGTGCCTGGCACCAGTAATTGCATTTTGCAGACAAAGGAATACAAATATATCCTTACTTGGACGACTGTCTAATTCAAGCAGAGAACAAGGGCATTCTTCTACAGCATCTGGCATTTGTGAAAAAACTTCTAACATGTGTAGGGTACACAGTCAACGAAAAGAAATCAAAACTAGTACCCTCTCAAGAGATAATATTCCTGGGTGCAAGCTTAAATACAACTGCCCAGATGGCTTATCTCAAGCCAGACAAACAAAGGCAACTGACTACCTATTTCAAAATGATGGCAACAAAGGCCCAGTTATCTGCAAGAAAAATTCTGCAGGCTTTGGGCTTCATGGCATCCTGCATCCTACTAATTCCATATGCAAGACTGCATATGAGGAAACTTCAATGGTACATAAAAAGTGTCTGGACTCAACATTGCCACAGCCTGGAAACAATGAATGTTATGTGATCCTATCTCGCCTACATTCTGAATGATGGGTTCGGAGCCGATCCCTCGGCTCCGACTCGGCACGCTTATGCCAAAGAGCGAAGTCTCTTATTGGCTGAGCTTACTATATCCCAGGATGCACCACTACCAGTCCCCCAGATCTCGCTTTGCGCTTCCCTCGAAGACGTGGTCTCGAGCTGGCTGGGCTGAGTAGTTTTTATTAACTAACTTTTCTGTCAGTTTTTTGCTGTTTTGCTCACAAAAGCTGTTTTAACGGCTATCGCTAACATTTGTGTACGATTTGGATTGTAAAATTGTTGTGTGTGATTGGGTTGAGTTTGTTTTCGGCCCCCCTCCATCCAGGGCCTTCCCGGACTGTCAACCTTTAATACTTTACAGGGTCTCTAGTAATTCTATAGTTGGTTTAGAGTTCCCTGTCCTTTTTTACAGGAAGTGTTTGCATTAAGCTATAACTGTAAGCTTAGCTTTATCATCAGTAAGAATCTAGTTGTTTACTTTCCTGTCAAAGTGACTAGAATTGTGTAACATCATGTCTCAAACCCCTAGGCCTTCGGGCTTTAAAAAATGTTCGAAATGCGGGTTTAAAATGTCTATCACAGACGATCATTCGCTCTGTGTATATTGTCTCGGGCAAAGCACTTGCAGGAGTCATGCAGTGTATGTCACGCTTTTTCCTCAAGGGTCCTCCAGGAGAGGAAAAATAAATTGATTCTTAAGGGGTTAGTTAAACCTTCCTTTGAAGAAGCCTTGGCATCCTCTCCTGCTCCGGCCAAAAAGAAAAGGGCTTCGGTTCCGACCAGTCCGTCGGATCCGACTGCCAAGAAACTTAGGCAGGCCTCCTTCGGCTCCAAAGACTTGGAGCCGAGGTTGAACGGTCTGCCTCGATGCCACCAGTATCGACTCCTCTGGCTTCGAGCCGATGGCTGGGGCATCGAGAGGCGGGTCACCTTCGTCGGCTCCGCTGCTCTCGGAGCCGACAAGGGTCGCCCGCTCAGACACTTCCTCCTCGGCGCCGAAGTCTACCTCGGCACCGATGGAATCTGCTATGAGTATTCCTCGGCGCCGATACTCATCGAGTCGCCTCGAGCCGGTCCCCTAGCCCTTTGGGGCCGATGGAGAGGCCTTCTCGAACCCGTTCTGTTTCCTCTCGGTCTTGAGGATGTCGGATTCTGATATAGACACGGTGCTCCAAAGACTGTTCCAGTCCCCAGTCTTCCAAAATTTGTTTCGGTTCCGACCCAGCTGGTTTGAGCCGATGACCTTGGCCCACCCCATTGCCATTCCTCCTCCGACTGCTTCGGCTCCGTCGGAGCAGGTGCTGTTGGAGCCGGTGGAGATCTCAGGGTCGGCTCCGACCCTTACTCCAACCCGGGCCTTCGGGTCCGAGTTTGGTACGCTGGACTTCTTCGGCTGGACCCGGGGTGATGTTTGGGACCTATGCTGGTTCCGAGCCTCCCTCGGTGCTTCGGCTGCGGGACTTCCGTCGGCTATCACGGCTCTGGAGTCCGGACACTCCCAGGATTCTGGGGGTCCGGCTTTCAGGGCCATGAGGAGTGCCTTGGCCAAGTCCTCTTCGGCCATCTCTCCGGTTTTACCAGCACCTTCCCTGGGCGTGGAGACTGGGTCTTTGGCAGTTCCCCTGTCCGTAGCCAGCGGAGCCCCGAGGCCTGAGGTTACCCCAGTGGGGGTTCCTCCTACTGAGGGTTCTTCGGAGTTGTCTTCAGAGGAAACCCCAAGGAAGAGATCGTGCAAGAGGAAGCACGTGGACTCCCCCGAGTCTATTACATCGGACACTGATATGGATGATGCAGAGGGTCCCCAGTAGTCCTCGGATGATGTCTCATTTGCAGACATCTTAGAGATCCTCAAACAACGAGGCGGCTGGATATCCAAACCCCTCTGCTGACGAGTCAGTGCTCCTCAAGGCCTTTGGGGCTCAGCCCTCCGCCTCCTGGGTGTCTCCGCCCTTCGACGAGCTTCTGGATTTAGTTTGTCGGAGGGCGTGGGGACATCCAGATACCGTGGGACCAGTCCTTCTCGTCCAAATAAATTTTTATCTGCCCCCCCCCGAGAAGGAGTTCCTTACTAAAGGCGTGGCTGTAGATGCCATGGTGGTGGCATCTGCTACACAACAGGACGTGGCAGAGGCTTCAACGTCCGTCCATCCTCCTAATAAGGAGTCTAGGAGTATGGATAGGTACGGGAAGCGCACCCTGACTTCAGCGGCCTTTACCTTAAGGTCTCTGAATTATTTAGCACATTTTACCAGGCTTCAGAGGGATCTGGTCAAGGAGTTGTCAGATTCCCTCTCGGTAACCTACCTGAGCAGCTAGCCCAGTCGGTTAGCTCTCAGTTGGCTATCCTTACGTCAATTTCTAACTCGTCCATGAGGCTCATTTCCTATGCGGCCGAAGGGGCGGGTAGAGCGGCAGGCACAGGCGTGGCTCTCGAGACAAGCCTGGCTCCGCTTGTGTCAGTTTGCGGAGGCCTTCAAGTCTTCCTTCGCCGACGCTCCCTTTGATGGGTCCTCATTGTTTGGACCCAAGGTGAAAGACACCCTTACCCGCTGTGAGCAAGAGGGAAAAACGTTATCTGCCGTAGGTGCCCGTTATTCCACTCCCTTTCGGCCTTACCCCAAGGCTAAAGGAGGGGGGAAAATGTGGTTCCGCAAATCTCGCAAGTTTTTCTCCCAACAGCAGGAAGATTCCCCGTCCAGAGGCAGAGGGCGGGGAAATTTTTCAGGGAGACGCCGTCCCAGAGGCGGCAGAGGGCCCCGCAATTCTGGAGACCGCGAGTCCTTTCGTGGCTCTTCAGCCTCCCACACGTCATGAGGGATTGCCCGGCTGTGCTGCTCCAGAGCCAGTCGGGTGTCGTTTTGCCAAGCACCTAAAAGCCTGGGAGTCAATCACTCAGGACAGATGGGTGCTTCGGATCATTGCCGGAGGTTACACCATCCCATTCAAATACTCACCCCCACCGTCCAAGAGAATCCCGGACCCACCACCCAGTCAAAGGGAAATAGCAGCCGCAGAAGCTTTAAAGCTGCTAGGAAAAGGAGTCATCCAACCGGTCCCCACAGACCAGATCGGATCAGGAAATTACTCCAGGTTCTTTTTAGTGCCAAAAAAGGCAGGGGACCTGAGACCAATATTGGATCTCAGCAGACTGAACCAATCCGTCACGAAATCCAAATTCCGAATGGTCACGTTACAATCCATTCTCCCGTTGTTGGAGAAGGATGTTTGGATGTGCTCCATAGACCTCAAGGACGCCTATTATCACATACCGATACATCAGGCGTCCAGAAGGTATCTGCGCTTCAGCCTGGGAGTCAGTCATTACCAATTTTGTGCTCTGCCCTTTGGTCTCACCACAGCCGCAGGGTGTTCACCAAGTGTTTGGCAGTAGTGACGGCTCACCTGAGAAGTCTTGGATTCCAAGTGTTTCCCTATCTCGACGACTGGCTCCTGACTGCCACCACCAGGCATCTACTAATGGACAACCTCAAAGCCACCATCTCCTGGGTGTTTCCCTGGGGATTACATTCAATTGGTCAAAGTCTGTCTTGCTGCCCCTCAACGCATAAAGTTTATAGGAGCAGAGATAGACTCAAGATTGATGCGTCTTTCTTCCTGCCGAAAGGATCCGCACTTTACAGGGCCAAGTTCAAGCTCTGATCTCGAGATCCAAAGCCCCAGCCAGGATGGTCCTACAGGTTTTAGGCTCAATGTCTGCCACGGTTCTTTAGTTCCTCTAGCAAGATTACACATGAGGATTCTTCAGTGGCTCTTGTCAACTCAATGGTCCTTTCAGGATCTTCCCTCAATCATCACATCATGATTACGGAAATATGCAAAAGGGACCTTCGCTGGTGGCTTCAGACATCCAACTTGGATCAGGGAAAACCCTTTGTTCTCCCCTCCAGTGGTTACCCTGACGACAGATGCCTCCCAGATAGGGTGGGGGGCATTGTCTGGGCAGGCTAGTTCAGGGCTCCTGGCTTCCGGACTAAGCTCTTCTCCACATCAACGTGTTGGAGATGAGGGCTGTACTTCTATCCCTACAGGCCTTACACAAGTTTCTTCCTCAGGGCATCATCGCCATCCACACAGACAACATGTCGGTGGTTTGGTATCTGAACAAACAAGGAGGGACCAGATCGTATCCCCTTTGCAGAGAGGCCATGAGAGTGTGGGAATGGGCTGTAGCTACCAACCGCTTCTTGGTAGCGACCCACATCCCGGAAAGTCAAATGTATTGGCGGACAAATTAAGCAGGACAATTCTCTCCTCACGAATGGTCTCTAAACCGCACAGTAGCAGCCCAGGTTTTCAAGAGATGGGGACGCCGTGCTGCGACCTATTTGCAACTCCACAAAACACCAAGTGCCAAAGGTTCTTCTCCTTGATTCCACATCAGGAAGTACCAGCCATGGATGCTCTAGCACAACCTTGGCCAACAGGGCTACTTTATGCCTTTCCTCCAATTCCACTCCTTCCCAAAGTTATTCAAAAGCTTCTCAACTGGGGTCTTCAATGATTCTGATTGCCCCATACTGGCCTCGTCAGATATGGTTTCCTTACCTGAAAAAGCATGCAGTGGACGATCCGTGGACCTTAGACCTGATCCCGGATTTGCTAATCCATCAGTCGGGACATTGGCATCAGTCCCTTCAATCTTTGAAATTGACAGCTTGGCTCCTCCACTTCCAACCTTAGTTAGAAGGCACACACTAGACCCGGAAGTTGTTCACATTTTATCTTCGCCCACAAACCCACCACTAACAAATTGTACCTCAGTAAGTGGAAGAGGTTTGCTATCTGGGCTCAACTCAAGGGCTTAGACCCTATCACTGCTCCTGTCCCAGAGGTTTTGAAATTCTTAACATCCCTGTTTAATCAGGGATCTTCTGTCTCAACTATTAAAGTCCAACTAGCGGCTATCTCTAAATTCCATGAATCCACGGATCCTCCTTTGATGAGCAGCAGACTATGCAAAACGTTCATTAAAGGTGCGAGTCTGTTAAGACCACCAGTTTTTCATCCTGCACCTCCGTGGGATCTTGATTTGGTGCTTCGCGCATTAACATCTCCCCCTTTTGAACCGGCTGCTACATGCAAATTAAAATATCTGTCTTGGAAAACGGCATTCTTAGTGGCTATTACTTCTGCAAGAAGAGTCTCAGAGCTTCAAGCCCTGTCTATTAAACCACCGTACTTGATTTTCCACAAGGATAGAGTATCACTTAGGCCTAATCCATCCTTTGTCCCAAAGGTCTGTTCTAGTTTCTGTCTTCAACAATCTCTAGAGCTACCAGTTTTCTTTCCAAAATTCTCTAATGAAGCAGAATACACTCTCCATAAATTGGATGTTCACAGGCAATTACGCTTCTATTTAGACAGGACTCAGCAACTTCGTAAGTCAGACCAGTTGTTTGTGTCCTTCTCAGATAATAAATTGGGCCAAACCATCACAAAAGCTACAATCTCAAAATGGATCAGAGATTGCATAACTCAGGCCTATTCTTCTTGAATAAACAACTTACATCATCTATCAAAGCTCATTCTACCAGAGCTATGGCTACTTCTATAGCCTTTCATTCCAAGCTCGCTATATCGGAAATTTGTGCTGCGGCTACTTGGTCCAACCCGCACACTTTCATTTCCCACTACAAATTGGATGTGGCATCTAAAGGACGAGCATCATTTGGTTCCACGGTACTCAGGAGTGTTTTCCAGTGAGCCACCCAGGATTCAGGTGCTAGGACGCTGTCCCATCATTCAGAATGTAGGCGAGATAGGATCACATAACATCTTTTAGTTATGTACTCACCATAACTTCAGATGTTTGGGATCCATCTCGCCACATTCCTGATACCCACCCTCCTTCCCCTGCCTTGCAGATCAGAAGAGATTGAACGGTTTTGAGTTCAACTGTTTTATCTTGTTTCATCTGACGATGTTATATAAGCAGGGTATGCGTGTGTGCATGTATGCGGACAAACTAGATCTGGGGGACTGGTAGTGGTGCATCCTGGGATATAGTAAGCTCAGCCAATAAGAGACTTCGCTCTTTGGCATAAGCGTGCCGAGTCGGAGCCGAGGGATCGGCTCCGAACCCATCATTCAGAATGTAGGCGAGATGGATCCCAAACATCTGAAGTTATGGTGAGTACATAACTAAAAGTTACTCTCATACCCTGCCTGCAACAGGAGTTTCGATGGTGGGCAAAGGCTTGTCACCAAAACAAGGGGCAGCCATTCACATTACCCCCAGCCAGGCAGAACCTAACAACGGATGCATCAGAATATGCCTGGGGGGCCCACATGGCAGGAAGATGCATTCAGGGCTCCTGGTCCACAAACCAAATGCATCTACATATCAATCAAAAAGAGATGCCAGCTGTTCAAAATGCCCTGACAGCCTTCAAGGACCTACTTCATCCGGGACAACTACTGATAGACAGACAACACCACGGTCATGTGGTATATAAACAAGCAGGGGCATGCATTCTTACCCCCTTTGCAGACTAGCCATGGCTTTATGGAACACAGCATTGACTTACCAAGTTCATCTGCAGGCACAATTCCTGCCAGGAAAGGAAAATACTCTGACAAGACGAACTAAGCAGAAACCTCATGGATCCCCACGAGTGGCAACTGGATCCACTAGTCTTCAGCATGATAACAAGGAAATGGGGATGCCCGGACATAGACCTATTTGCCTCCCTTCACAACTACCAACTAAAAAGATTCTGCACAAGGACTTATCACAGACAAGCATGGAAAGTGGATGCCTTATCTTTCAACTGGAAAAACCTATCAGTATATGCCTTTCCTCCACTGCCTCTCCTCCCCAAGGTACTCGTAAACGTCAGACAGGAGAAACCAAAGATGATACTGATTGTCCCAGACTGGCCACGCCAGTACTGGTATCCGATCTTAATGAACTTGTCTCAATGCCCATCGTGGACCTTACCTTAAATACCTCATCTACTGTCCCAACAAAACAATCAGATTCTGCACAGCCAACTCAGGACTCTAAACCTGGCAGCATGGCGGATAATGTAGCCATACAAAGCACGCCGCTCAGTAAAGCTGTGATGGATGTCATTTTGAAAGCCAGAAGGCCTAGTACTAGGAAATCTTATGCTGGAAAATGGAAGAGATTTTGTGCTTGGAACCAGGCACAAGGAACTGATACAGCTGTACCAAATATTCCTCAGATTTGGCAATACACAAGGAACTGATACAGCTGTACCAAATATTCCTCAGATTTGGCAATACTTAACTGAGATGCTGGTCAAAAGCCTATCTTTTTCATCAATTAAAATTCATGCCTCTGCCATTTCGGCTCATTCCAATACAGAGCGGCCAATCTTTACTCATCCTTTATTAAGGCAGTACCTCAGAGGAGCCAAAAATGTAAGGCCTCCAAGGAGATCGCCAATGCCTGCATGGGACCTCAATTATGTCTTGGAAAAACTCCCCTTACCTCCATTTGAGCCAGCTGCTACTGCTGACACAAAGTTTTTATCTTGGAAAACAGCTCTGCTCTTAGCAATAACATCTGCAAGACGAGTGTCAGAGCTGCAGGCACTCATGGCTGCGGAACCTTTTATCATTTTTTATCCAGACAGGGTCTCTCTGAGGACAAACCCAACATTTATGCCTAAGGTGGTGTCCAGTGTGGCCCTCAACCAAACAATTCATTTGACAACTTTTTATCCAAATCCACAGAACAAGGGGGAGAGAATTCTGCATACTTTGGATGTACACAGACAGCTTAGATTCTATTTATTCAAAACTAAAGTTTTCAAGAAGACAGAGCAATTACTAGTGGCATATGCTGCAGGATCACAAGGAAAGGCTATCTCCAAGCAGACTATTGCAAAGTGGATAGCCCACTGCATTCGTTTCTGCTATTCACAGCATGGCAAGCCAGTGCCTAAGGGCATTTGGCCACATTCAACCAGAGCTGCAGCACTTCAGCAGCCTTTCTCAGGGGAGTACCAACTAAAGACATTTTAGAGGCTGCTACTTGGAGTTCAGTGCACACCTTTACAAAGCATTACCATCTGCCTCTTTTTTCTAAATCCAGAGCAGGCTTTGCCACTGCAGTTCTGCAGGGCCTCATAGCCACTGCTAATGCTGTTTAGCTCCAGCCTCCCAACCATAGCTTTGGGACTCTACCCAAATGGTAATGACTGCAACAGTGAATCACAAAGAACATAGTACAGTTGTGTACTCTTAGCATAAATGTAGATGTTCGGGTGTATTCACTGTTGCAGTCTTGGTTTCCTTCCCTCCAGCCCCCTTCTCTCTCTGTCTCTCTCTCTCTCTGCATATTACTCTCCCCTTACAGGGGTATTGGTATTTACTTTTTACTTGTGGCGATTTTCCTATCATAGCTTAGCTCCCTATTGGGGGGCTCCTGACATTTGGGGCAAGAAAAACTGCTGTAATGGTGTCAGCTGCCTGTTTTTATACCCCTGACGACCTGACGTTGGTCCTGGAGTGACAGCAACCAACGCAGAAATACTAAGTCTGTGGTATTTGGGTCGAGTGAGGGCTACCTGCAGGCAGATAATCCAAGTGTGATGACTGCAACAGTGAATGCACTCGAACATCTACATTTATGGTAAGTGTACACAGCTGTACTTTGCTGTTAGCATTTCAAGTTTTTTGGGATGCTGTACCTATGGGAACAGCTGCGATCCAAACTAAAAATGTGTCAGCATTTTGGTACATCAACGAGCAAGGAGGAACAAGGTCATATCCCTTGTGTCGAGAACCCTCAGAGTATGGCAGTGGGCGGTCTCATCCAACCGCTTCCTGATAGCAATGCACATTCTGGGGAAGTCCAGCATGATAGTTGACAAATTGAGCAGGTCCATTCTTCTACCTCACAAGTGGTCTCTCGACAAAAAAGTGATGGCCATTTTCCATCATTGGGGTCAGTCTTGCTGCAACCTTTTTGCATCTCACTGCAAAGTTATCTTCATTGCTCCTTACTGGCCTCGACAGGTTTGGTTTCCCTTCCTTTGACCTCATCTAGTTTACCCACTTTGGATTCTGGACCCAATTCCAGACCTCCTGTCTCACCTGATGGGCATGGTTCACCCGGGTATATCAAACCTAAAGCTGACAGCGTGGTTTCTCCACTTCCATTAATAGTCAGACAAAGCTATGCTCTCATCCTCTGTCCATCGTATTCTTTTGTCTTCCTGTAAAGCTTCCACTAGGAAAATCTACAAGAGTAAGTGGAAATGGTTTGTATGTTGGGCACATCAAAAAAGTATTGATCCTTTTTCGGCCCTTACACAAAAGTGCATTGGAATTTTTGGCAGAAATTTCTAATGAAGGAGCTAGCCCCTTTATTGTTAAAGTTCAGTTGGCAGCAATGTCTAACTTTTCATATAGGAGCTGACTATTCCTCTTCAACTTCTGCTAAAATATGCAAGGCCTTTCTAAGATGTACTGTTCAACTTCACCTACCTTACAATGATCCTACTCCTCCATGGGATTTGAACTGTGTTCTGCAGGCCCTAATCCATTCCCTGTTTGAACCAGCTGCAACATGTGATCTTAAATTTCTGACCTGGAAAACCTTATTTCTAGTGACTATTACCTCTGTCAGGAGAATTTCACAACTTCAAGCATTATCCTCTAAACCTCCTTCCTTGATTTTCCATAATGAAAGGGTGACATTAAGAACTGTCCCTTCCTTACTTCCTTTCTAATGTGGTGTCATATCAATCGATCTTTTAACTTGCCTATTTTCTTCCCCAAATTTGAAAACAAGGTG
The DNA here is from genome assembly GCF_019279795.1 of Protopterus annectens. Classification (NCBI taxonomy): domain Eukaryota; kingdom Metazoa; phylum Chordata; order Ceratodontiformes; family Protopteridae; genus Protopterus; species Protopterus annectens. The sequence goes on from NC_056745.1 coordinate 361,068,131, forward strand.
AAGATGTGATCTGATGTCAGTTTTCATTTGGTCCTCGACTGATGGGTGTGGATCCGAGCTCTTGGATCCAACTCAATTTTTCTACAAGCTTATGACAACCTTGAACTCTCAAACATCTCCCTTACCCAGAATCCACCCCCCCCCAATTACCTCAGATCTCGTTTGCCGCTTCCAGCAAAAAGACATGGTCTGTTCTCTCAAGCTTGGGTGATAAGTAACCTTTAAAAACTTAAATTTGTGTCTTTAATTACTTATAACCTTTTTTAGGTTGTTTTTCTGTCTACTGATTAGTTTTTCTCCCTTATCCTTCTGGCAAATCTCTTTTCCTTTTACCGTTTGCAGTATTTCATGTTACTGTTGTTAGTAACCCCCTTTCTTTGATTATCGTAATCTGCAGTACCATTGTTGGTACTTTATTTCCTTTTCTTAAGCCACGGTGGTGCAGTGGTAGCATTGTTGCCTCACAGCAAGAGGTTCTCCCGTTCGATTCTCGGCTGGAGTGCCTTCTATGTGGAGTCTGCATGTCCTCCCCGTGGTCGAGTGGCATTCAAAAGTCATGCGTAGAATGGGTGTGCCTTCATTGAAGATTGGGCGTCGAGCTGGCACCTCGGCATCCGTAAAAAAATCTACTGCCGATCATTAGTGGATCGGAGTTCCGCTGTGGCGACCCCAAACCGGGAAAAGCTGAAAGAAGAAGACTGTTTTACCAAAAGAAATATATATTGTATTTCTGTTCGTATTGCTGTTATTGTAGTTCTTGTGTTTGTGCTTGGCCTTTCGTTTTTTGGTGATGACCGACAAAGAGAACAGCCCATCTGGGTTCAAAAAATGCAAAAGATGCAGTCAGAAAAATCCCTATATCTGATTGCACATCTTGTGTGTTTTTTGTTTAGGTCCTCTCAACCTCCAGGAGAATTGATCGATCTGCCATGCTTCCAACCCTAGGGTATTGGTAGATTGCAGAAACAAACTTATTCTAAGGGGACTTTTGCTTTCATCATTTGACAAAGCTATATCTGGATCTTCCAAAGAAAAACCTAAAAAGAACAGCTATGACTTAGCGCACCTCTTCTGTATACTCCAGGTCTTTGGAAAAATCAATAAAAAGAACTTCTTCAGATCCTACAATATTTTCGAATCATGCAAGGAAGAAGCAAAAATTATCGGATTCAACCCTTTCTTCGGATTTACCCAAGTTCAAACATAAGCCCTTGGATCCAACGGCTTCTTCAGATCCAAAGTCTCTGACATTTAAATATTTGTCAGATCTGAACACCTTGGATCAGATATCCTCTTTACCGATTCTGCCTAGAATGAGGTACTCTCCTTCGCTGGACCCGGGTCCATCTAGAGTCCCTTCCCCCTTTTTAGAAAGACCAAAGTCTCCATCAGCTGTATCCACCCGTTCATCTCACCAAAGATGTAGAGGGGATAGTGAGAAAGATCCTCTTGCTGTAGAGCCGGCCTGGCCTTTCCTTGACTCCTATCCCATTGGGTCGGGAGGTCCATGCATCCACTACTCCTCTTTTACCAATTCCTTCTTTGACTCCTATCTGGGTTTCAGAGCCCTTGGATCAGAGTACTCCAGCTTGAGAGAACAGACCAGTCGCATCTTCAGCCATCTCAGACTATAGAGTTCATAGGGGGGCTACTCAACACAAGGTCAACAATAGCTTTTCTTCCCCTTGACAGAGTTCAGACCTTAAGATCACAAGTCAGCAAGATACTTTGCAGTACCACAGTCCCTGTTTATCTGGTCCTACAAGCATTAGGATTGGTGGCAGCAGCGATACACCTTATTCCACTGGCCAGATTTCACATGAGGATTCTTCAGTGGATGTTAGCGTCTCAGTGGTCAGTATTTCAGCTACCTGTATCAGCCCCATTTCAATTCAACAACTTTTGCAAAAAATATCTAATGTGATGGACCCAGTCGGAACTACCACAAGGCCTTCTATTTGTCACTTCTCAGCCCAAGTCCATAGTGACTACGGATGCTGCCCGGGGGGGGGCATTACCTGGGAAAGACAGTCCAAGGCATGTGGTCCCCAGAAGACGCCAATTTGCATATCAACATTCTGGAGTTGAGAGCATTGTGTTTATAGCATTGCAAGCCTTTAAGGATGCTCTCCCATTGGGAACAGTTGCAATACAAACAGTGATTTGGTACATCAACAAACAAGGAGGAACCAAATCCTACTCCCATGTCGAGAAGCACTACGAATGTGGCAATGGACAATCTCTTCCAACTGCTTTCTCTCAGCAGCGAACATTCCGGGAAAGATCGTGTTAGCAGACAACTGAGAAGGTGCATTCTGTTACCTCATGAATGGTCCCTCAACCAAAAAGTTGTGGGCATGATTTTCTACAAGGGGGCAGTCTTGCGCGATCTCTTTGCATCTCCCCTAAACAGGTGTAGCAGCTACTTTGCCCTCATCCCTCCATAGGGTGAGTCCGCGAGTGATGCTGTTCTCCACGATTGGCCCCCTGGGTTACTGTATGCTTATTCTCTGATCCCTCTGATATCAAAGTTCCTTTCGAGAGCTGCTAGGTTGAACAGCAAGGTCATTCTCATTGCTGCATTTTGGCTTCGACAGTTTTGGTTCCCCTTCCTGTGGCCTCATTTGATTCATCAGCCCTGGATTATGGATCTAGTTCCAAACCTTCAGTCTCACCTGACTGAAATGGTCCATCCAGATCTTCCAAAGTTCAAATTGACAGATCGGTTTCTCCATTTCCAGTAACAGCCAGACAACCTATGGTCTCTTTCCTGGTTCGCCGGATTCTGTTTTTTCCCTCAAACCACCTACAAGTAAAACTTATGATACCAAATGGAAAAGATTTGTGTATCGGGCACTTCAAAATGATGTGGCTCTATATTTTGCACCGCTTCATACTATCCTGAAGTTTTTGTCATTCCTTTTTGATCAGGGAGTCAGTTCTTCCAAGGTAAAGGTTCAGTTAGCTGCAGTTTCTAGTTTCCATGTCTTGATGACTCTTCCCTTGCTCTGCATAAACTTTGCAAGACCTTTCTACGTGGAACACTTCTGTTAAGACTTCCAATTAGAGATCTTACTCCACCGTTGGACTTAACTCTGGTACTTCAATGTTTGGTTCTTCCACCCTTTGAACCTGCATATACTTGCGATCTTAAATTTCTGTCTTGGAAGATTATATGTGGTAACCATTACTTCGGCCAGACAAATCTTAGAAATTCACACTTTGTCGGTGAAACCATCATACCTAATTTTTCACAAGTTAGACTTATTTTCTAGAAGTAAGGCTTCATTTGGTTCAGTGGTACTCTGTAATATCTTCCTTTGAGATCACCCTGGGATTATAGTAGCTGAGGACACTGTCCCATCAGTTGAGGATGGAATGAAAATTGACAACATTAGATAAAAAAGTTATGCACTTACCATAAACTTCCATCTGTGTTGTCCATTTTCATTCCTCCTCGACTCCCCACTCACCAACTCCCATCCATTGTTGTCTGAAGAGTTAGTGGCTAGAACCAGTCTTGTGGGGGGGGGGGGTCTTTCTCTCACCTTTTGAGACTCCAGATATAGTTTTGTGCTTCATTATCCAATATATTTCTAATTAAAAATTTTTCTACATGAATAACGTGTTAATCTTTTGCCATAATCTGAAAACAAGATCTGAGGTAATGGGAGTAGTGCATTCTGTTTGAGAGAAGCTGGAGAGTTCAAGTTTGCCGCAAACTTTTACAGTGGCCAAGTCGGATCTAAGGGCTCAGATCCAAATCTATCAGTTGAAGAGGAATGAAAATGGGCAATACAAATGGACTGTTATGGTAAGTACATAACTTCATTTTACATTTATCAGATGTTCACAGACAGCTGCGTTTCTACTTACACAGATCACAAGTCATTATTGATTGGTTATATTTATATCTTTTGCAGATAACAAATTGTACAATTCTGTCATAAAAGTGACATTAGCAAGATGGATTACAGACTGCATAGCCTTTGTCCATAATAAATTAGGCATTCTATAACCAAAAACTTTAAAAGCTCACTCTAATACGTATGGCAACCTCATAGGTATTCTTATCCAGCCATTCCATGGATGCCATATGCGCAACTGCTACTTGGGCTAATCATCATACTTTTGTTACTCATTACAAATTGGATCTGGTCTCAAGAGGAAGAGCAGCCTTTGGTTCAACCGTGCTCAGGAATATCTTTCCTTAGAGTCAACCCGGGATGTAAGGTAGCTGGAGACTCTGTCCCAGTGGTTGAGGAATGAATGAAAATTGACAACATCAGATAAGGAAGTTATGTACTTACCAAAACATTGCATCTGTCTTGTCTATTTTCATTCTTCCTCAACTTCCCACCCAACCTGTGTCATCTTACAGTTCTGGAAGAATGAGATGCTATTAAGACACCATTGTGTCTTCTGTGGAGCTCCAGATACTGGTTTCCTTTGTTATGGACATTATCCACAGTTATTTTTTAATCTTGTATCAAACAAGATCTGAGGTATGTTGGGGGTTGGTAAATTATGGGTGAGGAGGAGCTCGAGAGTTTGTTTGCTATGAACTGTAGTATCGCTGAGTTGGATCTGAAACCAATGGTTGAGGATGAATGAAGATGGACAAATAAGATGCAACCTTAGGGTAAGCACATAACATCTTTTTTCAGGTTTGAGCCGTATTCTATAGTCTTTCCTGGTCTTTAACTACTTAATGTAGACCTTATGGCAGCAAACTCGATCTGAGATGCTAGGATTGGCCTAGGGCATTATGGGTAGAGGGAGGATCACAAGAGTTGGATACAAAGTCTAAAATATGCGGCAGAGTCGGTTCCAAGGATTGGATCCATAACCCATTCATTGAGGAATAATGAAAATGGACAACACAGATGCGCAGTTATGGTGAGTTCATAACCTTTAAACTTTTGCAGAAAGCAATGAGTTGCTAAACAACAGTCATCCTCGTAACCCCCTTTTGTGCCAGACTGATACTGTTTACCCTTCTAAGACTTTAGGTAAAGTAGTCTCCCTAGCTTTTGAATCCTGCTCAGGATCTAATTTCACACCCCGCTGGGATGCCTCATCCAAATTTTGCACAAGTTGAAATTAACCACTTGGTTTCTCCAATTCTAGTGGTTGCCAGTGATAATTCCCTCCCTGATGGGGTGATCAGGATTCAACGGCTTCTCAAAAAGCTTGTATCCATAAGATAAATTGGACTTGCCCACAAAACACTGACCCATTTCTTGCCCCAGTTTTAGACATTAAATGTCTTCTTCGCACTCTTTTTATTAAAATCCAGCTGGCTGCTATTTCTAGCTTCCATGTTGGCTTTCAGGAGCATTCACTAGCCTCACAAATTTTGCAAAGCTTTTAAGGAAGCCTCCTTACTGAAACTACTGATAAGTCCCCCCTAGGAATCTGAATTTTGTCTTGAAGGTACTCACTAGAGCTTCATTTGAACCAGCTTCTTCTGTAGAGCTGAAGTATCTTTCATTGAAAACTACTTATCTGGTACCATCATTTCAGCCTGAAGGATTTTAGAATTGTATGCACTTTCATCCTGCTCTCCTTACTTGGTGGTCCATAGAGTGTCAACAACATCAAAAAATCGCCAGGTGTACAGCAACAAAAGCAATCTAAGGTTAAAAAAAAACACTCTGAGAAATCCAAAAGCGCAGCTTAAAAATCAAATAAAACTTTTAATTGTACAAGTAAGCAAGTGCTTTCATGTCTCCAAGGACACTTTATCAGACCATAAAAATATAGCACAAGCACACTGCTTAAATACATAGCTTGAAACAAAGTAACTGCTAAAGCTGTTTGAACAGGTCATGTGACTTCATATGTGGTTTTAAAGGTACAATCCCATTCAGACCATATCCCTTGTCTGCTTGAAGCAAAATAATCCATCTCATTTCACATTCCTCTGTCTTGTTAGTAAGATCTCACATTTTCATACTGTTTGAAATCAGCTGCAGTACTAAAAAGGTTAAAAGCGTGACCAAAACCTTGACAAGATGTATGCTTAGCTAGCGCGCACTATTCCTTTCTAATTTATATTTGATTGTATTTCTTGAGGGGAGGTTGAGGGGGAGAGAGGGGTAAAGTTTGAGATGAATGTGTATTGCCAGTAGGTTTGCTATATCTTCTGGCTCAGTATAGGTGGCTTCATTAACAATGAGCTCCACACACGATTGTGTATTTCTTTTGAGGTCGCAGACATAGCTAAAGAATGCTTTATGGTTGTCCTTTGCCTGGGAAGCCACATTTACCTCAAATTTGGCTTCAGTAGACTATGTCATCGGAGTTGTTCAATTTGAGAGTGCTTTTATCCTGCTCATTGCTGCACCTCCCTATTTTTGCCATGATTTTCTTCTTTCTGTTATGAAACCTATTGATGAGCTGATTCCACCAGGGTGGTTTGTTTGAGTTACTTCTGAACTTCTTCCTGGCAGGTACAGCTTGCCTCTGTGCAGCTATTAACATGCTTATGTAGTGTTTCTTTGAACAGTTCCGCGTAGGCAGCAGTGTTCACAGGTTTTATGGGGGCTTGAAATTTTGTCTGATTATCACTTAGAATTGGGAAGTTAGCCTCAGATTGCTTTCTGAACATTCCAGGGTTAGCTGGGATTCCGAGTTTTATTTTTACTTCAAAGTGGTCTGACCTTACCAGAGAAGAAATTACACATGGAAGTGTAAGTTCTCTTCACCTTTTGAGGGCTTCAGTCCGCATCTCACCTCCCGTTTTGTAGATGACAGAGAACTTGAGAATGGTGCAGTCACCTGAAAAAATGTTGATGGGTGCATTCCAATGTATAGGCATCACCAGTCTTAAAGTCATTTAGCTGTAGTATGTCTGTGACTAGCTTGAATCCTGGGGAATGGACCATGAGCTGCTAGCGTATTGAATGGTGGTAGTACTGTAAACAAAGGAGTCCCCCACAATTGCCTCTTTCCAGGTGCATTGTGTCTTAGTGGCCTACTACAGTGAGAAGGGTTCACTAGGTCTTTGCACAGCAGGATCCACTGTTTTTGTTTTAGATTCCAGCCTGTTTTTGAGGATTGGTTAGAGCTCTGTTTACAGATATGGAATTGCATCTTTAGGAAATATGACCTGATGTTAACATCAGGCCCATTAAAGGTCTTTCAAGCCCCTGCTACTGACAGGCATCCCTGAATACAGCTGCCTATTGTGTTCCTTGTCCTCTTTCTGTGTTTGAGCATGCTCAGTCCAGAGCTGGGACAGGGTGGAGACATTACCTTTAAGACTGATAAGGAAAGAGAGACCTCCCTTCCCTACATCTCCCCTTTGTATGACCTCTGCTCTGGAGAAGCCATGAAGAATGGATAAGTTCACCATGGACTGTCTTTGTAACGCTTTTCCTCCCCCTCCCGTGAATGTCTTTTTTAAGTGTTTATGAAAGGTGGAGGAGTTACCTGTGGTCATTACCCACCCTCCCATATAGACTGTTATCAGGGAATGCTATATGTGCAGCTTGTAAGCACTGAAATTCTACTCCTTTAGCTTCCAAGAAGGTAGTTTCTCCTCCTCTGTAAGCTCTGTACTGATAGGGGTGAGATCCTGACGCAGGCATCCAAAGTCAGGCACACTAGCACAGGCCCCAGAGACCACAGTATTTCACAAGCTTGCCCTGATGTGAAGCATGAAGCTTTGGACAGTATGGACAGGAGAGTAATTTCCATGTTTTTTTTTTCTCTTTTTTTTCTCTCAACTTTTTAAATCCTAGTTTCCCTGATGAATTAGATGGTAGACATGTCTTCAGCCCATCTTGATTCTGGGTACAAGGAGAAACTTGTGTCTGCAGTCTCTACAGTGGACTTTTATGTGGCTTGCTGTATTTTTTACTGTGCTGATGCTGTGGTTAGAACAGTAGGCTCATTCATGAAGTAAATCATATTGATCACTGCTGCATTAGCCTTGGCTAAATTGATTATATTCTGCAAAGGGTGTAACAGCCTCCCAGCTTCCAAAGATTCAGGTTACCTTCCACATGTCCAGACTACCAAGCTGCTTGAGCACAGCTGACTGAAAGATGAGTTTGGGAGCAAAACCGATCAGAGCTTCACTGCCACCGAAGAGTAGGCTACTCCGAGGCATTTGAGAATTGACGGTCAGCTTGTGCTTTTCTTTGCTGGGTAGATAAGTTCCCTTTAGGGCAAAAAAATTAAATTTTCTGAATTTTGTTGATGTTTTATTACTTTGTATTTTAACGGTAAGAGTGCAAAAAAAAAAAAAAGTATCTGCACTGCCTAGCCTCGATGATGTCAGTAATTGGGCGACTCCAGCAAGCTTTATTCAAACGTGAGAGAATCATTTTGTAAGTGAAACCATCACAGTATGAGAAGGTAGGCTTCTGTTACAGAAGTAAGGGGAATTATAAAAATTGTAAATGCTTTATTGTTGTTGCTTTACAGAGGACAATGTAAATAGGGAGGAAAAGGGCCGTGAAGTTGAGGAATACATTAGAGAAACCTGTTGTACTCCTTTAACAGACTGTCTCAAGACTGTAGCATACTTTTAAATGGATCACTCATTTTTTGTCAGTTTAAAAGTAAGGTAAAGTAACTGAAAGCATTTTTTTCTGTGGAAAATCATGTTCATTTTACTTTTTGTGGGGCTGGCATAGTGTTTTTTTACTGTGTTTCTCTCACAAAAAAGTAACTGTTGTGGACAGGTAGTATTTACCAGCAAATGATGCAATGTCTTCCCCGAGAAAGAGGCACCAGTTTCAGTTTGACCGTGTAACAGACTACTGGTTCCACAGTCGGTCCTTCTTCCGGCCGCAAAAAAAAAAAAAAAAAAAACGTTAAGTAAAAAGTTTTTGCCACCACAGCAGGCTAGCACTTTGCCTCAGCTGCAGGTTGGTGACACTGCTGTGGCCATTTGTTGTACTCAGACCACTCATCTTTTACCCCAGATCCCTCTGGTGTAGCACCTACAGCCACTATGGACTTGGGGGTAGGTCACATCCTCTGCAACTGTTGGGGTCCCCTCAGTGGGCAAGGGAGAGCCAGTCTTGTCAGTTCTGGGAGAGGGAATAGGGAAGGTTTTCCTGCTGTGCCCATTCCTGGGAAAGCAGCTGCTGCCATTAGTAACACAGTTGGCAATTTTTCTTGTCAAAAAGAAGCAGAAAATCAAACCTGTATCTACTCCTCTCCTCTTCCCATTTCTTTGGCTAGGAGTATTTTACTGAGTCTGGCTCGATGTTTAATTCAGGCTGTTGATACTTCTTGTGAAGTAGTTTTGAGTAAAATAAAAAAAGTATTCCTCTCTTCTTGAAAATATTCAATATTCTAAATATGAACAGGAAGTTGCTGGGGCAGATAAAGGACTTTTACGTCAGATTTCTGATTCAGACTCTGAGGAGTGCTCAGTACCTGATTCTCCCTGTGTGTGTGTGTGGGGGGGGGGGGGTCTGTTTCTCTGAAACCATTAATAGAATGTGCCAGTTTTTCAGGTTTCTCAGTTGCTTAAGTTGCTTAGAAAATACTATGAGTTGTTACAGAAGGATTTTCCAGAACCCCCACACCATTTTCTTCTGTTATGACTACTTTAGAGGATGTGTCTGCTACTGCCTGCAGTTTTCTGATAGTTAGCTGCTCTTAAAAGGGCAGATAAGATGCATAAAGTTCCTCAATCTTAGAAATTTTTATACACTATTCCCAAACTTACCCAGCAGCTATAGTTTTATTTGATCCCACTGCTGCTCAGCACTTAGTTAATTCCAATCCTACTCTTTCTGATAAGGGCAGGAAATTATTGATAGGTGTAGGGGGAGATGTATACTTCTGAAACTTTGATTTACAGAATTTTGAATTGTTAGGCTCATGTGGTAGTTTGTTCTGGCAAATTGTGAAAACATGATGAATGTTTTATCTGCAGTTTCTACTTGTAAAAACTGTCTGCTTTAAATAACTTAGTAGTGACTTGTGCAATAGAAGAACTCTTTGTTTGCAGTGTGTGCAACTCTGTTGATACTTTTTCCAGGGCTGTGGGCAGTGGTACTGTTTTAAAGAGGTTTGCATGGCTGCAGTCTCAGCATGTTTACAGTACCACTTAATATACAAGTGGACCACTATCTTCTAGTGCTCCTTGTGACATCCCCACTCTTGACCAGTAGTCAAGGAGCCTGTATCATCACCACTCATAGGTGCATAGGTAGGTACTAGACTATCGGCCCTAGGGCGTATACAAGCCCAGCCAAAAAGGTACCCTGGCTTTTGCCACCCAAGAAAATTATTTTCCTGTGCCACTGTCAAGCAGAGACACAGAAGTGATCCCCGGGGTGAATTTCCTATTTCCCATCCAATCATTAAGATTTTTCTTGAAGAGTACTAATGAGGAGCTTTGTTTGATATAGATAGGTAGTTTATTCTAGAGTATGGGAAGTCTCTGGGACAGGACTGTATCCCTCCGGCATGTTCTGTTTATTGTGGTGACAAGGTTTAGGTCCCTAGAGCATGTAGCTCAGAGGGATTGGGACTTCAAGTGGAGCATGTCCAACAGCTCTGGGTTTGACATAGTTTTGTATGTTAGGCAGAGATCCCATCTGAGTAGGCGATATGCGACGGAGTAAAGCTGGAGTTTTTTTAGATGGTCTGCGTAGGGCATCTGTTTGAGGACGGTAATCCTCTTTGTGAGGTATTTCTGTGACCTTTCCAGTTGTAGATGTCTTGTGAGGTACATACCAAAAGGGGCGTTGTACTCTATAATGGGTCTAATGAGTGATGAGTAGAGGGGAACAATGACCTCTCTTTTTTCAGGATGAGAAACCTTTTGTGAGGAGGTGTGCCATGTAGAAGGATTTCCCGATTACTGTGGCGATGTGATTATCAAAGGAAAGACTACTGTCCACCTGTGTCCCAAGGTCTCTTATCACACTTTTGGTGTTAAGTATGTTATCGCCTATGTTGTAGTTTATGGGTACAGAGTTTTTACCAAAGGGGATGACAGTGCACTTTTTGGCATTGAGCTTGAGGCCATGGCTTTGACACCAGGCATCTGTCTCAGTGAGGCCCTTTTGTAGGATGTCCACATCATTAGGAGTTTCGATTATGGCTCCTAGTTTGCAGTCATCTGCGAACTTCATTAGCCAAAGATCTTCTGTGTTAGCCTGTACTTCAGAGAAGTAGATACCAAACAGGAGAGGACCCAGGACTGAACCCTGTGGCACTCCACTTGTCACTGGTCTGAAGTCAGATTTGGAGTCTGCTACTTTCACAGTGTGGGTTCGGTCAGTGAACCAGTTGGCAACCCATCTTGTGACATAGGGATTTATATCTAGTTTAATAAGTTATCTATAATTCCAAAGTGGGGGATGGTGTTGAAAGCCTTGGCAAGATCTAGATAGGCTGTGTGAACCACCTTACCCTCGTCTACGGCTTTGGTGACTGCTTCAAAGAAGTCTGTCGGGTTTAGGAGACATGATCTGCCTTTTACAAACCCGAACTGGGTGGGGTCCAGAGTTCGGAGATTACCAATGTCTTTGTTTATAAGTTCCATGATGATACGTTCCATGGCCTTGCAGACCAGGCTTGTCAGGCTGGTGGTGCGGTAGTTCCCGGGGTCCATGGTGGCTCCCCCCTTGTGGAGTGGGATAACTGCCTCTGTTCGCTATTCAGCGGGCACAAAGCCTGAGGTGAGGCTATGATTGAACATTGTACTTAGACGGGGTGCCAGTTCGTTCTGTAGTTCATGTAGAACGCAGCCTGGGATTTTGTCTGGTCCCATGGATGCTGTGTTCTTGGCTTTGGAGAGTGTGGTTTTTATCTATGCAGCCGTGACTACAAGAACTTTGCATTCTTCCAGTATAGAGATGGGCTCTTTAGGGGGTGAGAGGAGGGTAAAGTTAGCACTGAACCTATCTGCCAGGATGTTGGCAATATCAGTTGGGTCTGTATATTTAGTGCCATTGTGCTGCAACTCAGAGCAGATCTGAGTGTTGCCTTTGAGATTCTTGACATAGCTGTAGAATGCTTTGTGGTTGTCTTTAGAATCAGTGGCAGTTTTATTTTCGTAACTAGCTTTGGAGGAGTTTATCAGGGATCGCAGCTTCGTACTGAGGCTGACCAGGGAGCTCCTCCACACATGGGATTTTACTCTCTTTTGCAACAGTTTCTTCTTTCTGTTGTACAGTTTGTTTATGGCAGGAGACCACCTGATTGGCTTCCTTTTTCTGGAGGATAGCTTCTTGGTTCTGTTTGGGATAGCACAATCCATGCACTCGTGTAAGTGCTTATAATGTGCAATTGTGTAGGATTCAGTAGTCATAACTGTATTGCCCATCTGCATGGGTGTCATGAAGTTCACCACTTCTGTCTTAAGAAGCATGAAGTTGGCTTTGGAGAAATTTTTTACCGTGGTTTCCTTAATGGGGAGTGGGGGCAGGATGTGGATATCTAGGGTAATTAGCTTATGGTCGGATTGGACCAATGAGGCGTTGACTTCAGGTGTGGAACACCAGTCACTCATGTTGGTAATGACTAGATCTAGGATATTGTTGCCTCTGGTGAGGGTGTGGTTAAGTTGAGCCAGGGCATTGGAGTTTATGAATCCCAGAAAGCGTTGAGCGAAGGAGTTGATACACGAGTAGTTTTCCCAGTTAATGGGTGGGGTAGTTGAAATCGTCCAATATTAGGGTGTTTGGTTAAACCCTAATATTTTCCAGTACATCAAGAAAAGAGGAGTGGGAATCTTGGGGCATGGTGGGGGATCTGTAGCATGCTCCAATTTGGATTTCAGTTTTGACTAGAGTTTGTTGCACTTGGATAACCTCAGCTGCATTATGCTGAGCAACTAGCCTGGAGTTGTGGATATCCTTAATAAATATGGACACACCTCTGCCTTTGGTGTTCCGGTCCAGGTTACATGGCCAAAAAGTGTGGTATGAGTTATAGCCTGGTAGTGCAGGGGTGCTCTCTGGAGCCTTGACCAGGTCTCAGCCACTGCACAGATATTGACATTATCCATTTTAAGGAGTGCCTCGAGTGAGTGCATTTTGAGATTTAGACTTGTAGCATTGAGTAGCATCACCCTCAGTTTTTTGCTTGCCTGTTCCTGTTATGGTGGTGAATTTGTCATTTGAACCTTGCCTAAAAAAGGCACTATAGGAGCGGCAAGAACCTTGGCCAGTATCCGGAATCCCAGGGGTGACAGGTGCAGGCCATCTCTGGTAAAGCGTTGTGGTCTTTCGACCATGTCATCCCAGGCAGACAGATAATGGATCCGTTTACAATGACACCAGAAACTTAGCCAATTGTTGAAGTCAATCATTTTGTTCTTGTACTCGGTATCATTCTGGGTGATGGCAGAATGCTAATCAGGGCTAGGGTCATACCTGCTTGGGCTACAAGATCAGAGAGCTCTTCCATGTCTCTCTTCATGTAGTCCAGGGAGGTACGTCTCAGGTCATTCACACCAGCATGGACAATGACAGAGTCTTATTTGTACTTGTTGTGGAGTGACCTGAGCGCGTGGGTTATGTGACGGATCCTGGCAGCTGACAGTAACCTTCTCCTTGTTTAGCCTGGTGAGTGGGACATCAGTGTGCCTGACTATAGAGTCACCTATGACTAGTGTGTTCAGTACGTTGTTTTGCCTTATTGGCTGTAGTTGAGTGGCACACTGAGTCTGCGAGCTATGTGTCATTTGGGTTGTGTTGGCGGTTGGAGGTTGCTTGCATTTCTGCTTTGGAGGTCTCTGTTGCTTGAGCAGATTATTATTGAGAGCCTCCGCGAATGTTTTTGTGTTTCTGTGTGTGGATTTTGGTGGTGTAGATTTAGTGAGACTGTGATGAGTGTGGTGTGGTGCAAGTGTTCACCTTCTCTTGACTGTCAAGTTCAGTCTTGGTTGGAGAGAGCTTTACCTCCAGTTTGGCTAGATAAGTGCATCTCTCACAGGTTCTAGTGTTGGGTGGTAGGAGGAGAGGGTTGTCTGTGTACATGTGGCAATTTCTACATTGCCCCAAGATGCCCAGATTCATCAGATAGACAGGAGAGAACACTGGGAGCTGACCCTTGGACATGCCTGAATAAAAAAAATATTTTCCTCTAGATAAGTGAGGAAAGTGAGTACAAGAGCTGTTTTTCTCTAAGCAAGTGAGGAAAGTAAGTACCAGAATTATTTTCCTCTAGTTTATGAGGACGGTTGAGTGCTATAGTAATTAGTAGGTTATTTAGTGCTTACAACAAGTTCTGAACAAGTGCTGATCACAAATAAGCAAATTCAAGTGCTAAAACTAAGAATCTGTATCTGGACTAAATTAGTTACAGGAAAGGGGGGGAAACAAGTGCAAATGCAAGCTTTTAAATCAGAAAGTTGAGAGAGATGGAAAAACTGCCCCAAACGGCCAATAACTACAATTTATTTCTGGATCAGAACCACTCCTTATGTGGTAGATGGGTTACCTAGTGCTTACCACTCCCACTGATAAGCTAGAAGGCTTTCCTCCAACACAGAAAGCTTGGGGAGCTCAGAAGCTTACATACAGTCCTGGATACAGCAAATTTGAATCTGGACTATACTAGTTACAGGAAAGGTAGGAAACAGGCTTAGATTTTTTTATATGCAGAAAAGTAACTAAAACAGCAGTAAAAACAATTCAAATGTAGTGCACGCTAGCACACTTTAGTATGTAGCAATGTTAGACCAAACAGTTTAAAAAAATGCAATTAAATTAAAAATTACTAAAAACAAGTGCATAAGGAGTCTATTAGGTAGAATGAGGTAAAGAGATGGGACTGGGGGGAGTGTCCCAGATCAAATCTACAGTGTGGGTGGGCAACTGCAAAAGCCTCCAAATTTAAACAACAAGACAGGAATAGGGAGGGTGGGTAGGAAAAAAACACCACCTTCAGCAGAGATCTGAAAAACTATATAGTGAAGCAAAAATAACAGTGCACAACTCTGAAGTCAGCTAGCAATGATATAAAATTAGTCAAGCAACAATTAACAGTACACAACTCTGAAGTGCCAGAAATATACTTAGCTCTGTATATCTCCAGATAGTTTGAAGAGCACTCTCTCAGGACACAGGAAGGCTCCAGCAATGACTGTACTCACACTGGAGAGGGATGTTTACTTGGAATACAAATGGATGCACTCAGTATTTCCAGATGCAGACCTGTCTGCATCAAGCACAGTTTCCTTTAAGAGAACACAGGGAACACACACAGCCTGTGGTCTGAATTTCCCTCTCTCTCTCTTTCCCCAGCTCCCCATTAAGGCTGCCCACTGGTACAATTGTAGGGTTAGGTCCTCATCCGAGTGTCCAAGCCAAGTCCTCCAGCACCCTCTCTGTGAAACTAGTGCTTCGTGTCTCTGCTGGAAGTAGCTGACACGCATACTCTTTGAGATTTAATTTTCGCACACACAGACACACACGCGCACACACACACACACAAAAGGCTGGCACAGATTACTGCTTTGCCACGACTATAAGATAGATTCACTGCAACCAGTCAGTTACTGCTTTTAAAAAGGTATCCAATTATGCTGAGTGGAATTAATATTGATACAAATGGTAATGTTGACCAAGCAGCAAGGCAGAGTTATCACTAAATAAATATATGCAAATACTCCCAAGACTTAAATATTTTCTAAAAAGGACCTGCCATAATGAAAAGTTTCAATATATTTAATAATAAAAGGGCATGAAATTACTAAATATCTATTTAAACACCAGAGTTTCAATCACAGGGTATATTAAAATTAACACTGATGGAAAGTTTCACACAGTTCTAGAAAAACAGTATTTGGCTAGTCTCACTATCTATTTCTGATTGACTAAAAGAATTACTGTTCCTACCTATTGACTAGATCAAGGCAAGATGAATGAGTGGTCCTTGTTGTCAGATCCAAGACAGAATACAGAATGCTCCTGAGACTTCAGTCTTGTCGAATATTAAAACATTATTTCTGTACAGAATGACATCACATACATCTGGTCGTCTGATTGTTTCCTGCGCTATAACCAATACTAGAAGCTACCAGGGTTTAGCACCTGTGTGCTACATTGCACACAGATAGAGCATTGTCCAGATGTGGTGCAGCTGCTGGAAGTCATAAAACCATTAAACTATTCCAGTCTTCCTACAAGAGCTACAACCTATTCTCTAGCACAGACATTGGGTCTTTGGCTCCATTCAGTACTGTAGGATAACATCTTTATGGCTTAACCCATGAAGTAATTTAATTTCAAGAATATTTTTCAAAGTCAGGTGGATGAACCTCTTCTCTCCCAGCTCTCTCTTCTCTCCCAGCTCATCCTGTTACAATGTTTACATTTAAACAGTTACAATAATGCATGTACATTTCATTTTCTTCCAGCAGGGCACACTTGTGGATGCATTTTAACACAAGCAAACCTCACAAATATATTTTCAGTACAAGCATCTGGACAAATCAGTTTGATATACAAATGACATAATTATTTACAAAATTCCAGCTAGCTGTACTGGCATAGGTAGTACATCCACTGCCTTACTTCTCCTGGCATGGCTGGCAGTACCTCCTGTCATCACAGCTCTCCCCCCTTTGAAGGCTCAAGCTAGTTTTTCAGCTGCCGTTTGATAAACACTGCTTGAGAGGAATGAGCCTATCTGGGAATACATTACCCCATACCCTGTCTTGAGATCTCATCTGCCTTGGCATTTCTGACCCTACTACAGTTCTGCTATAAACCAATTTGCTTTTGCTGTCCTAACTTATAGTTTTGGAGTGAATGACTGGCCCTAGAACGTGTTGGCTATATTAGATAGGAAAACAAGGAGGACGCTTCATGCTCACCAAATGATTTATAAAAATCAGTGTATACCAAGATTATATATTCCCTGTTCCGAAGGAGGTATGGGCCTCCTTGAAATTGATTACATGTATAGATCTGCAGTTGTGGGACTCCACACATCTGCTGACTTCACAAGACCCAAAGTAGTGAAAGTTTTGAAACATGAGGCGACTAAATCTAATATAACTTCTCCGCTTAATCTAGCAGAAGCACATCAGCATCAAGCAGGAATGGAAATCAGACCAGAAGTAGATAAAAATCAGGCCGCAACTGAATGTGCCAGAAAGCAAAAGAAAGAATATAAGGTGATGGACCAGATGAGAAGGCAAGAAATGTGCAAAATGTATAGATATAGTAACAAGTATAGAAAACTTCTGGAAGAACCTCATGTTGATCAGGAACAAACGTAGGAATGGTTAAGGAGAGATGAACTCAAACCAAGAGATAAAAGGTTACTATTGGCAGCCCAAGATACTGGGCTACATACAAGTTGGTTTACAAAGTCCATTGAACATGTGGAAGAAACAGACAAATGTAGGTTTTGTAAAACCGAATTGGAAATAGTCGCACACCTCGTTGCTGGTTGTGATATAGTAATGGAAGAAGGACTGTATACTGAAAGGCATAGTAATGTGGCAAGACTGTTACACTGGGGATTTTGCAAACATTATGGTATTGAAGTGGCTGAAAAACACTGGAAACGTGAGCCACAAAGCATCGTAGAAAATGAAGTTTACATCACATCGGATCATCCATTACCAACAGTTCAAAAGATAGATGCTAAAAAAAAAATGGATATAGTGGTCCAAGAAAAGAAGACAAAAGTTGCATTAATCATTGAAATCCCACACCCAGTGACAGCAGTGTCTTACATACAGAGAGACTCAAAGTTATAAAATATCTGGATTTGCAGGCAGAATCGAAAGCAATGTGGAAGAAAGATACCCAGACAGTTCCAATAGTAGCAGGAGCAACAGTTCCTATAAAGAAGAGTCTACAGTCATACTTAGATATGCTACCAATACACGTAACTCCAAGCAAATTGCAGGAGGAGTCATTACTGGGCACATTGTGGGTGCTGCGAAGAACACTACTGGCAGATATCAGAATGAAACAATACTAATTTCATGAACTTTAATCGTACTTTGACTTGGGAGTGGTGTCCATTCCCATCATGGTATTAGAAACTCAAAAGACTTGGAGAAATTAAAGAGGTTCTGCATTGTCATGTCATATGCCTGCAACCCTAGGCTCCACCATAGTAACTTGGCATTTTGCTGGCTGGCTTACTGTAGCCATAAATCCCCCTCAGACATCTCCTGCCTCCTATTGCAAATGCTTAGCACCAGGGACTCCCTGTCATGGTAAGGTTTCATCATGTTAATATGGTAAAGTTTGTGCCTCCTGCCTAGCAGTCCTACCGTATAGTTAAGATCACTGACCTTCCTTACCACTTTGAAGAGTCCCTCCCAAGCTTCCTGCAGCTTATTGTGTCTGACAGGAATGAGAATCATCACCTGCTCCCCCAGCATACTCTCTGGCTCAAGCATTCCTGTCATGCCAGACCGCCTCCTGCTGTTGGGTTCCTGCCAGTTCTTTTGGACCAAGCCCATGAGCTCCCTAAACCTTGTCCTGAAGTTTAGGACATATGCTGCAACAGACTCCTTGTGGGATTCACACTCACTCTCCCACTCATCACAAATCCAATCTAAAGGCCCCCTCTCCCTATGTCCATACAGCAACTCAAAGGGTGAAAAAATGTGGATTCCTGGAGTACTTCTCTGTAAGCAAACAGCAGATGGAGCAAGTATTTGTCCCACACACTCTTAAACTTGTCTGCAAATGCCCGTGGCATTGTCTTTTCTGTAGAGTTTAACCTCTCTACAGGACCATTAGTCTGGGGATGGTAAGGGATGGTCTTTAGGTGATTCACCCCACCATGCTTCCACAGACAAGCCAGCAGGTCAGACATGAAGTTGGCACCTCTCTGTCAGTATTTCTCTTGGAAACCTAGCCTACTGAAAATGTCTAACAAAGCATTTGCCAGCTTCTGTGCCTCGGAGGGCAGAGTCACTACCTTAGAGTGTCTAGTATCATATTATACTGCCACCAGAATATACTTCTTCCCTGTGGAGCTTGGGATACTCAGAGGCCCCACAATATCCATAGCTACCCTCTGGAATGGCTCCTCAATCACAGGAAAAGGCATCAAAGGAGCTTTGACTTTGTCTCCTGCCTTGCTTACTTTTTGGCACTTCTCACAGGTCCTGCAGTACCCTGTTACATCAGGCATCAAAGGAGCTTTTACCTTGTCTCCTGCCTTGCCTACGTTTTGACACTGCTCAGAAGTCCTGCAGCACCTTGTTAAATCCCTTGCAATCCCAGGCCATTAAAACTTTTGCATAATACATCTCTTGGTACGCTTTATGCATATTATATCTCTTGGTACGCTTTATGCCCATATGACCTGCAAAAGGAATGATGTTAAGTTGCCAATCTCGCCTTCATTCTTGCTGGATGGGTTCGGAGCCGATCCTCGGCTCCGACTCGGCACTTGCTAAGCTCGAGAGTCACTTTTACCAGCTCGAGGCAGCCCTATATCCCATGATGCAAGGCAGTAATTATCCAGATCTCGTTTGCCGCTTCGCTAATGAGGTCATCCTTTTAACCAGCTCCTGGTAAGTGATATTTTTTCATTGTTATTAGTCAGGTTTAGGTGTCTTAAATCCCTTTTTTCAGTCCTTTAGTCTTTATTTAATACTTCAGTGGACTTTCACTTAGCTCCATACCCTTTTTCCCCTAGTTCTCTTAGTTTTATTTTCGGGCCTTAGGCCTTTCCCACCCTCACAGTTCCTGTCAGGATTTCCCTCAGGTGTGTGTGTGTATGTTGTGTCATTGTATTTAATAACTAATTTGTTAGTTATTAATAATTTTTACTTGTTAGTGTCTTGGTTGGACTGGGCGGCCACGGTGGTGCAGTGGTTAGCATTGCCGCCTCACAGCAAGAGGTTCTCCGGTTCGATCCTCGGCTGGGGTGCCTTCTGTGCGGAGTCTGCATGTCCTCCCTGTGGTCGCGTGGGTTTCCTCCGGGTGCTCCGGTTTCCTCCCACATCCCTAAAGACATGCTGTAGGTGGATTGGACACTCTAAATTGGCCCTAGGTGTGCGTGTGAGTGTGCCTTCTGTGGAAGGTTGGGCGCCGGGCTGGCAACTCGACACCGTAAAACTCCACTGCCAATTACTGTGCAGACAAGGTGATCCGCTGTGGCGACCCCTAACCGGGACAAGCCGAAAGAAGAAGAAGTGTCTTGGTTGGACTGATCGGTGTGTGTGTGTGTGCTTTAGAACCGAGACATGTCCAAGGATACTAGGGTCTCAGGTTTCAAGAAGTGTGACTCGTGCTGTCAGAAGATGTCTCTGACAGACGGTCACACTTCTTGTATTTATTGCCTGGGACCCCTACACCTGCAGGACTCCTGTGCTATATGTCATTCTTTTAGCCAGAGAGTCCTGCAGGAACGTAGAAATAAGTTGATCCTGAGGGGGCTTCTTTAACCAGAGAGCTCCCCGGCTAAAGTCGGCTCCGGGAAGTCCTGTAAGCCTCCCAAGACCCAGGCTTCGGTGTCCAAGTCTGTGGTCTTGGTTCCGACTCCGCCGGAGTCGACATCAGCTCCGTCCGGAGCTGATCCTTCCTTGATGGAAGCTTCTGTGCCGGCGCCGATACCTTGGCTTCGGCACCTGTGTCTGCTCCGTCTGGAGCCGACACCCTACCGTCGAAGCATGTCTCGGCTCCGGCTGGAGCCGAGATATCCTTGTCTCCTCTCGGAGCCGATAAGTTGTCAGCTCCGCCTGGAGCCGAACGTTCTTCGGCTCCGATGGCTCCGTCCAAAAAGAGGTCTAGATCTCCTTCTTTGGAATCTATTCACTCGGCTCCAGACTCTCCCTTGCTTTCGGAGCGGAGCCATCGGAGCCGATCATCGAGGTCTTCCAGGCTTTCAGATCACGACTTAGAGAGAGTGGTAAGTAGGCTATTAAAGTCACAGGCACTAGCCCAGATGCTCCATAGCCCGTCTCATCAGACGTCAGCTATTCTACATCCCCCTGAAATTCCTCCTTCGACTCTCTTACAGAGCTCGGAGCCGGAGATTATCGGTACCGTGACTGTTGCTGCTTCGGAGCCGATGCCACACCTTTCGGCTCCATCGTCCTTGACTCCCATCTCCTCCTTGAGACCTTCCTTGGAGGGATCCGGGCGTCGGGCTTCCCTGGTCGGTTCCGAGGGGGCGAGTGGCATCGGACCATTGTCCGACCCCGTTCTCCCTCTCGGAGCTTCGGCCTTGGTGAGCTCGGCCCCGACATCTGCTTTGAGCCTTCCTTCGGGGACCGGGGATCCCTGTTTCTTCGGAGCGGGATCTCTCGGCCCTCCCTGGGAGGGGAGCCTTCGAGGTGATGAGGAGTGTGCTAGCCCCAGAGCTTAGCCAGCAGTCTGTTCCTTTAGCTCCTCCCTCTACGGTTCCTGTAGATGCCTCTTCCCGTTCTCTTGCTCCCGGACCCAGAGATCCTTCGCCCCAGGTCTCCCCATTGGGAAGAACTTCCTCTTCTGAGGTTTCTCCTGATCCTTCAGGTGAACCCCCGCGTAAGAGGACTTGCAAGAAGAAGCATTTAGAATCCCCTGAGTCTACAACCTCGGATACCGATTTAGATGAATCGGAGGGGTCCCCAAGATCCCCCTCTGAGGATGTCTCCTTTTCAGACATCCTTGAGCTCCTGAAACAGAGGGGGAACTGGCCCTCCATTAACCCCTCCGAGGATGAATCGGTATACCTGGAGGCGTTTGGATCTCGACCCTCCACCTCCTGGGTGGCTCCGCCTTTCGACCCTCTCATGGAGGTTATAGCTCAAAAGGCGTGGGCATCTCCTGATTCGGTGGAACCAGTCCCTAGGAGACCTTCAAAATTTATTACGGCCCCCGCAGAAAAGCAGTTTCTTACTAAAGGTGTCCCGGTTGATGCCATGGTGGTGGCGGCCGCCACTAAGAAGGAACTTGCAGATCCTTCCGTACCAGTCCATCCTCCTAACAAAGAGTCCAGGACTATGGACAGGTATGGTAAGCGGATGTTTTCCTCAGCGACCTTTGCTATGCGTTCGCTGAATTATTTATGTCACTTCACCAGACTTCAAAGGGACATCCTTAAAGAATTAGGTGAAGTAGTACAGGATCCTTCAGCAGCAGGGGCTCAGGAAAAGATTGCTTCTCAGCTGGGAATCCTTAACTCCATAACCAACTCCTCCATGTGGCTCATTTCTTATGCAGCCGATGGGGTGAGTAGAGCTGCAGGCACAGGAGTGGCTCTCGGACGTCAGTCCTGGATGCGGCTCTGTAATTTTGCAGACCCCTTTAGGGCGTCCTTCACAAACTCTCCCTTTGATGGGTCAACTTTGTTTGGCCCTCAGGTGAAGGACACGTTGACCAGGTGTGAGCAGGATGGCAAGACTCTTTCTGCCGTAGGAGTCCGTTTCTCCACCCCTTCTAGGCCTTATCCCAAAGGTCAGAAAGGGGGGAAGATGTGGTTCCGAAAATCTCAGGGAGTCACGCTGGACGCACGTGGTCAGTTTACCCCCAGAGGCAGAGGGGGTAATAACAATAGACGCCGCCCTAGGGGCAGAGGGGGTCCGCAAAACCAGGGCTGTAGAGAGCCTCTACGAGCCCTTCCAGCATCCCTGAGGTGTTGCCCGACTGTCCATCCTTGGAGGCAGTCGGGGGGGAGATTGTCGATGTACCCAGAAGCCTGGTTTTCCCTCTCTCAAGACAGATGGGTACAGTCGATCATATCCGAGGGTTACAAGATTCCCTTCGAGGAAAGCCCCTTCCCTCAGAAAAGTTCCCTTCCAGACGTACCACCCGGTCTAAGGGAAATTGCAAAAATAGAGGTTTCAAAGCTTCTAGAAAAAAGGGCCATCCAGCCAGTTCCAACAGACCCTTCAGAATCCGGAATCTACTCAAGGTTCTTTTTGGTTCCCAAAAAGACGGGAGACTGGAGACCAATATTAGACCTCAGCAGGCTCAACAAGTCTGTCAAAAAGACGCGATATCGGATGGTCACACTTCAATCGATTTTGCCCTTTCTCGGCAAAGACAACTGGATGTGCTCCATAGACCTTCAGGATGCGTACGATCACATAAAAATCCACAGACGCTCCAGCAGGTTTCTCCGCTTTCGGCTGGGGACCAGTCATTTTCAGTTCAGAGACCTGCCCTTTGGTCTCACTACAGCCCCCAGAGTGTTCACCAAATGCATGGCAGTGGTCACGGCTCACCTGAGACGTCAAGGATTCCAGGTTTTTCCGTATCTCGACGACTGGCTCCTCTTAGCCACCACCAGGCATCAACTCATCCGAGCCAGGGACTATACCCTACGTCTCTGCAGTCAGTTGGGAATTTCGGTAAACTTTGAAAAGTCCTCCTTATCACCCTGCCAATCTATTACTTTTATAGGCACAAATCTAGACACTACTCGGATGTCAGCAAACCTAACAAGTCAGAGAGTCCTAGATATCCAAAACCACGTTCGGATCATCCTTGCCAGCAAAAAGGTACAAGCCAGGTTGTTCCTGAAAGTGTTGGGCCTCATGGCGGCTGCCATCACACTTCTTCCTCTGGCCCGTTTTTACATGCGCCTCCTACAGTGGATGTTGTTCACACAATGGTCCTTCCAGCAGCTTCCCATGCGTCACAAGATCCTTGTGACACAAACCTGCAAGAACCATCTATCCTGGTGGATTTCCTCTCCCCTAGTCCATCAGGGCAGACAATTTGTTCCCCCGGCCCCGGTAGCCACGGTCACTTCGGATGCCTCCCTGATCGGGTGGGGGGGGCATTATCAGGGCAGGATGGTTCATGGCACGTGGCAACCGTTCGAATACCACCTGCACATAAATGTCCTAGAGATGAGAGCAGTGCTTTTAACGTTGCAAGCCCTCAATGACTTTCTTCCCTTAGGAACTATTGCAGTTCACACGGACAACATGTCCGTGGTGTGGTACATCAACAAGCAGGGCGGAACCAAGTCCTATCCCTTGTGTCAAGAGGCTCTCAGACTTTGGCAATGGGCGATCTCCTCTCATCGGTTTCTGGTAGCAACGCATATCCCTGGGAAAACCAACATAGTAGCGGACAGATTGAGCAGAGCTATACTCATGCCTCACGAGTAGTCTCCGAAGCAATCCATAGTGGAGGAGATTTTTCAGAAGTGGGGCCGCCCATGCTGCGATCTTTTTGCTACTCCTCAAAACAGCAAATGCCCAGACTTCTTCTCTCTCTTCCCACTTCCGGGCCATCCCCCCAGAGACGCTCTTACCCAAGATTGGCCCCAGGGACTCCTTTATGCTTTTCCTCCCTTTCCATTGATACCTCAGGTACTCCAGAAAGCGACCGTTTTGAGAGCCAAGATGATTCTCATTGCCCCTTACTGGCCTCGTCAAATTTGGTTCCCGTTCCTTCACCGCCATCTCTTGGTGCAGCCTTGGCATCTGGACCCAGCACCAGATCTTCTGACCCACCAGTCGGGTCAACTGCACCGGTCCGTTCCTTCCCTCAACCTCACAGCTTGATTACTCCACTTCCTTCCTTAGCCAGGCTTCCTATGATATCTAACCCTGTTAGAGACATCATAGTAGCTTCTCTTAAGTCCTCTACCAGGAGGATTTACTCTAGCAAGTGGAAACGCTTCTCCCTTTGGGCGAAAGCTAGAAACATAGATCCCTTTACTGCCCCTGTTCAGTCGGTCCTGGATTTCCTAGCGGAAATTTTTCACTCAGGTTCTTCCTCTTCCACAGTCAAAGTTCAGTTGGCAGCAATCTCGAACTTTCATGTCGGGTTTGTAGACCACAACATTATGTCCCACAAGCTTTGTAAAGCCTTTCTTAAAGGACTGTTCCTTCTAAAGCTCCCTGTTAGGGATCCTCCACCACAGTGGGACCTAAATTTAGTGCTGACAATCCTTGATACTTCCCCCTTTCTAACCGGCTGCTTCATGTTCATTAAAGCTTCTTTCTTGGAAGACACTCTTTCTTGTCGCCATTACCTCGGCTAGAAGAGTGTCGGAACGTCATGCCCTATCTGTTCGTCCCCCTTATTTGGTCTTCCACAAGGACAGGGTATCCTTGAGAACCAATCCATCCTTTTTACCCAAGGTTGCTTCTAAGACAAATTTAAACCAATCCATTGATCTTCCTGTATTTTTTCCAAATTATTCTAACAGGGCGGAACAAAAGTTACATTACCTAGATGTTCACCGCCAACTTAGATATTACTTGGACAGAACAAAACAATTTAGGAAATCTGATCAACTCTTCCTTTCTTATGCTGAAAATAAAAAAGTTCTCCCTGTTTCTAAAGTGACCTTATCCAGATGGCTATCTTCCACCATTTCTGACATTTATCAACTTAGGGGCAAACAACTCAGCTCAAAACCTAAAGCACATTCCACAAGAAGCCTAGCCACTTCTACAGCTTTTCAGGCTAGGCTACCCTTAGATACTATTTGTGCAGCAGCCACTTGGGCCACCCCTCATACCTTTGTTTCTCATTACAAATTGGATTTGGCCTCCAGGGATAGGGCAAGCTTTGGTTCTACAGTTCTCAAGAGTCTGTTCCATTGAGCCACCCAGGATAGAGGTGCTAGGGACGCGGTCCCATCCAGCAAGAATGAAGGCGAGATTGACAACTTAACATTTAGAAGTTATGTACCTACCATAACGTTCCATGTTAGTTGTCTTCTCTCGCCTTCTTTCTTGCGTCCCTCCCTCCTGTCCCCCTTGCCTGTACAGACCTTGATCTCCTTTTTCTCTGGAAGATTCTTCTTCCTTGGGCACCAGTTAGTTGGCCTTTATTTCCTGGTTTACCTTTACAGCCCTTGTAGGCTAGTTGTTCCTCTTTCCTTAGTGGAAAGTTTTTTGTTAGGCAGTTTTTCCTCTAGATACCAAATGAGATCTGGGTAATTACCGCCTTGCATCATGGGATATGGGGCTGCCTCGAGCTGGTAAAAGTGACTCTCGAGCTTAGCAAGTGCCGAGTCGGAGCCGAGGATCGGCTCCGAACCCATCCAGCAAGAAAGAAGGCGAGAGAAGACAACTAACATGGAACGTTATGGTAGGTACAGAACTTCTAATTATGGACTATGACTAGAAATGCCAGATGGTAGGCTGTAGGCACTCCCAACTCCTGTATTATCTCACCCTCTATCCTTCCCTCAGGGGTCCAGTCTCTGTAGAGTAACCATTTGTTCCAGTATACAGATTCGTGATTTCCTTGAGAATCAAGTACCTCCCTAGCTACCTCTTTCAAGCCTGTTAGTGTTGGGTCTGAGATGTGAGCCTGTCTCAGCTCTACTTTTGTGACTCTTCCCAGCTCCCCTTCCACAAGAAGTCTGGTATCCTCTGACAGCAATCCCTCACTGTCAACCTGGGCACTCCCACTTACCTCTGCCCTTGCAGTCACTTGGTCCAAGGGAACATCAGTACCTACCAGCAGCTGTGGCTCACCTTCAGGCTCACTATTACATGGTAGCTCTCTCCCTGCAGTTGCCACCTCACCTGCCCTGATTTCAGGTGTGATGTCTGTCTGGGTTCCCCCAGGCTATCAGACCCATATGTCTGTTTCCAAGCCTGACTGCGTGTAACTGCATGCACACAAGGTACTGTGTTATCAAAATCATTCCCTGTCAAGACATCTGCAGGGATATCCTCAGACACACCTACTTGCCTGCTTCCTTTTCCATCCTCCCAGTCAAGGTGAACCCTGGCCAAAGGCATTTAGAATTGGGTTCCTCCTAAAGCTCTGACTGGAGTGGGCTGCCAAAGTAAGTACAGTTCCTTTTTAACCATTGGAGGCTTCACAATAGTTATGTCAGAGTCTCTCTCTGCTCTTAGCAGTGGCCTGTCTTCCATCCACTAAGACATGATATAACCTGTTGTGATAGTTTAGTACCCCTGTTGTCTCCAGGCAACTTACTTTTGGCATACTGTTGTTCCTACTTGCTGGCTCCCCCACCTTGCCTCCATGGACATCTATATGGCTCATGGCCCACAGGTTACATTTAAAACATTTAACCCTTGATCTTGGCCATGTACCTGAACTAGTGCCTTCCTTTGTTACTAGCGGACTCTGTTGGGGCGGTTTAGGCTACCCACCATAGGTTTCCTTATATCCATGGGTAGCACTGGGTATCCCTTTCCTGTGCAGTGATGCCCTGCCTGCTAAGTAGAGATCCCCTTTCTTCCCCAGCTCCTCTGTGGAGTTAAATTCTTGATCTGCCAACTAGATTCTCATGTCTTCAGGCAAAGAGCTAAAGCCTTGTTCCCTCACCAAAAGGCCTGCCATCCTTTCAGAAGTGGTGACCTGACACCCACCTATGAAAATAAGTGCTTAACTCAGCAATTTAATCGCACACTCTTTCATCTGCCTTGCATCAGTACTCACAAAACTTTTTCCTGTAAGCTTCAGGTGTTAACTTAAAGCATTCAAGTAAACATTTTTTGATTTTTTTCATAGTTTAGACAGTCAGTATCAGACAATTTAGAAACAGCAGTTACAGCTTTACCATGGAGTAAGGGGGTCAGTAGCAGTACCCAAAGCCCTTGGTCAGCATTATACTATTTATGTAACCTTTCAAATATATGAATAAAACTATCAAAATTATCATCCTCTATAAATTGTGGAAGAAATTTACTAAACTTTATTGCTTTTGGGGTTTAGTTGTTTCCTTCCCCATTACCCCCTTGACCCTGGCGAAGCATCAGCATCTCTCTCTCATGTTGATGCTGCTTCTCCTTTTCTTTAGCCTCCAGAAACTGCAATCTCTCTTTTTATTCAGCCTGCAAATGTCGCAGTTTCTCATTTTCTTCAGCCTCCAAACACTGCAGTCTCTCTGCTGATTCTATTTCCAATCATTTGGGCTCCAGTTCAAGTCTCTCTAATTCCAGATGGGTTTTTAAGTCCTCAGAGGAAAATTTGAACTGTCCTGTTTCTGAGGGCTGCAAATTCTGCATCACCAAACTGGTTATCCTCTTGATTGATGGTCTGAGCTGCGACTAAGGCCAAAATCATTTCCTCTTCAGTCAGGTTGGCATACACCAGTCCTTTGGCTTCATACATGTTGGCCAATTGCTTCCTTGCAGCTTGCCATAATCCTTCTGTTGACAGTTTTGCCTGCTCTCCCTGTCTGAATTAAACTAACAAAAAATAAATAACTGTTGTGATATCACAACTCAGAATGTTCACCATGTGGCTGCTGAGAGAATGCACAGCTTTAGTGACAACTGCTTACAGGCTACAGATGTTCAATGTCCACACCCCCCCCCCACTGTAGACCAGTAATCAGGGAGCCTGGTTCCTCACCACTGACACTAGAGAGGAAAGTTCACTTGGAATACAGATGGATACACTCAGTATTTCCAGATGCAGACCTCCCTACATCAAGCACAATTTCCCTTAATGGCACACAAGGAACACACTTAGCCCAGGGTTTGGATTTCAATGCATCTGTCTCTCCCCAGGTCCCCAGTAAGGCTCCCCACTGGTACAGCTGTAGGGTTAGGTCCTCAGCCGAGTGTCCAAGCAAAGTCTTCCAGCACCCTCTCTGTGAAACCAGTGATCTGAAGTAGTTAACTTCATTCTTTCTGCACATATGGGTATTCGGATCCGATTCGAGTGTGGTCGCAAGCTCTCGCCAGCCGATGGCCACACTCTGTGTGTTCTTTGTTTAGGGGTCTCCCATTTGTCAGCCTCCTGCGACATTTGTGCGGGTTTTAACCCCAGGGCCTTGAAAGACCGTCTGGCTAAGCTCGTGGCCAAGGGTCTGCTGCCAGCTTCTGCCCTAGAGTCTGCCTCGGTCTCCGCTCCAGCCAGTGACTTCTTGCAGGCAGGGACTCAACCTCCCGCTCATCCTGCGGTCTCAGATTCATCCCAGAAAGGTAGGGACAAGAGAGAGCGGGAGAAGCGCCACAAAGAGAGGGACAGGCCCAGAAAAAGATCCCCCGACAGGGAGTATTTCTCCAGCCCCTCTTCTAACATCCCCATGTCTCGTTCTCCTCGGCTCCGCTCTCCCCGTTTCTCGCCGGAGCCGATGGAGCCCTCAGAGCCGAGGCACTCCCCTCAGATCCAGCCAAGACCCGCTTCTGTTGCTCCTTCTTCAAGGTCGACTCGGAGTGTCTCCGACCTTGACATGAACAGGCTGATGAGGAGGTTCATCCAGAATCAGATTCAAATGGGGGTCTTACCGGGTCCCTCTCCCATCGGAGAGGGTCCTTCTACAACTCTATTTCACCCAATCTCTCCTTCCCCGATTCGACACGACGCTTCGGGGTTCTCAGATCCGAGGCCCTTTGGAGCTGTTGGACTTAGATGAAGTAGACTGTTCCCCCAGATCACCTCCCATGGACGTCTCCTTCGGAGACATTATGGAGATCCTCCGCCAAAGAGGAGGTTGGTCAGCCGCCAAACCCACTGCGGATGAGTCCGTGTTTCTGGAGGCCTTTGGCACGGGCCCATCTACTTCCTGGGTTTCCCCACCAGCCAACCCTTTGGTGGACCTCATCACCACTAGGGCATGGAAGGATTTGTCACACGCTCACACACTCTCTCACACACATACACACACACACATACACACACACAGGATAGGCTGGCACAGATTAACCCACCCTACCAGTTTTTTCCCAGACTATAAGGTAGATTCACTGCCACCAGTCAGTTACTATAAGGCTCCTAAAAGAGTATCCACTTATGCTGAGTGAAGCTGATATTAATATAAATGGTAACATTGAACAAGTAGCAAGGCTTTCAGGAGTGACCAGAGTTATCACCAAATAAATATATCCAAATACTCTCAAAACTTAAATATTTTCTAAAAAGGACCAGCCACAATAAAAAGTTTAAGTATAGTTAATATTAAATAATAATAGAGGATGAAACTACTAAATATCTATTTACAGTAAACACCAGAGTTTTATTCACATGGAATATTAAAAACACAGATGGCAAGTTTTGCACCGTTATAGAAAAACAGTATTTAGCTAGTCTTACTGTATATTCCTGACTGACTAAAGAATTACTATTCCTACTTACTGAATAGAGTAAGGCAAGATGGGTGAGTGGTCGTTGTTGTCGGATCCAAGACAGAATACAGAATACTTCTGAGACTTCAGTCTCCTCTAATATTAAAACATTATTTCTGCACAGAACGATATCACATACATCTGGTCATCTGACTCCTGTTTCCCATGGTATTACCAGCACTAGAAGCTACCAGTGTTTAGCACCTGTGTGCTACAATACACACAGAAGGAGCATTGCTCAGATGTCGTGCAGCTGCAGGAAGTCATAAAACCATAAAAAAAATTCCACTCTTCTTACTGGAGCTACAACCTGTTCTCTGGCACAGACATTGCATCTCTGGCTCCATTCATAACCGTGAGATAACTTCTTTATGGCTTAACCCATAAGGTAATTTTAATTTCAAGAGTATTTTTTCAAAGTCAGGTGGATTAACTTCCTCTCCCATTGTATGTTGTTACAGTGTATACATTTAAACAGTTAAAATAATGCATGTACATTTCTTTTCTTTCCAGCAGGGCACACTGTTGATGCATTTTAACACAAGCAAACCTAGAATACTTTTTCACTATGTTGAAACATTTCAAAAAGTGTATCAAGTACAGCCATAAAATTCTACCCCAGGAAACCCTTGACTTGTATGTGGTGTGCCTGGAGAAGGAGCACCCGGAGGTGGACTGCAATATTTTTAAGGGCTTTTGTACTTCGATCTCTTGAAGAGTGGTACAACAAGTTTATTCCAAAGAAACTTCTTCCCCTAGATAGCCAGCCCAATCCCAGGGACAAGCCAGAAAAGAAATGACAAGGAAAGAGATAGGTAGTCCAGAAAGAGGAAGCCTGATGAAACAGGTCCTTCTTCTGATCCAAGATCCTGGGCTAGGAGAAAGTCCAGTCCCCTTCCTCTCTGATACTGACATGCAAGTCTACATCTGTAGTCCCAGAATTCTTTATCATCAGGAACAAATTCCCCCGTCAAAACCTTTAGCAGACATTCCTCCAAGAGGGAACTCTGCCACTTATTCTCCTCCAGCCCATTTTATTCATCTTTAAAGTCAGTCTGGTCCTTCTTCAGTACTCCAGAAATTGTGATCATATGAGGAGGTCATTTTGTGTGGTCCAGAGTTGAGTGTCCTCCATCCCACTATCTCTCTAGGGGTGAATTGGGTTAGCCCCCTTCACCTCTTAGCCACTTACACCAGTGTTTTAAGAGCTGATGCACCTACAGCATAGGTAGTATTACCTTGGCACCAGCCTCTACTTACATTTGACGCAGAGACCTCAACATCAACAGGCTGTCTGGGCTGATAGCTTGATGATGAGTCTTCAGCACATTTCTTGGTGCCAACTTGCTTGGAGATGTTTTCGTTGTTGGAGTCCGCAGCCTTCAAGCCATCAACACTAGTCAGCAGTTTTGCAGCTGTCTGGGTCCTCTCTGTTGGGGCATCACTCTCCACTGTGCTTATGTGTGTGTTAGCCAGGGTGGCAGTGTCTTTATGGCAGGCGTTCCCCGGTGTTGATGGATTCCAGATCCACCTTTGATATCCTCCCCTTCCAGGCAATAGATATAGAGCCTTCTCTTTTCCTGGCTGTACCCTGTGATACCCTTCTTCCAATCTTTCAGCTGGTTTATAACTCCCAAGGACAGAGCAGAGCAAGAAACCTCAAGGAACTACAGCAGGTTTACACTGGAGTCCTCAGGAGACCAGCTAATCAAAACCAGATATCCCCAGGAAGAGACATGCAAGAGGAGGCGTATGGACTCCCTTTCAAAGTTCTTAACATCAGACACAAACTTTGATGAGAGAGAGGGCTCCCTTCAGTACCCTACTAGTGAAATCCTTATATTGATGAAACAGAGGGGATCTTTGGCAACACATCCACCCTCTCAGGATGAGAAAGTGTATTTTGAGGTGTACCATTCTGCACCCACTACCTCTTGGGTGGTCCCTCTTGCTGTTAGAATGTTATTGATTTGTCTGCCAGGAGGACATGACAGGAACCAGACACAACTGACGTGATCTCTTACAAGCCTGACAAAGTTCTGCAGCCACTAAAGATGGGCAGCACTAATCGAAAGGTCCTCTGATGGATGCTATTTCAGCAGCCAGCAGCCACCAAGAGAGAACTGCAAGAGAGGGCTGACCAGTCCGTGAGCTGCAGTCCATGCACCTAACCACCAGAGTATAGCATTGGATAGTATGGGAAAGTGTGCTCATGTCTTGGGCATGTTTGCTCTGAGTGCATTAAATTGCTTGACACATATGAATCATTTCCAAAGGAATCTGGCAGAACAAGCCATGGTAACTTTGCATAATACATCTATGCCAGAGTTTTAAAAGAAAACATAAGACCACTTTGGTTACAATTTTTACCATTACTGGCCTGTCCATGAGTCTGCGACTCGGTGTAGTGGGAAGAATGGCCAGAGTGCCTGGTACAACCAGCAATCTTAGATGACACTCCTAGCTTTGCCTTTGTAATTTTCTGGACAATTTTAAGGTGTCATTCACCAGTTCCCCTTTTTATAGATCTGTATTGTTTGCATTTGTGGTGAAAAAAAAAGGTTAACAAGGTGTGAACAAAAAGGAAATGTGCTGCCTGCCATAGGCATTAGATTTGAGAACCTTCATCTATACTTTAACAGGAATCAAAAGGGTTCAGAATCTCTGTATTTCAGGAAACCCCAGTGTCAGCCCTTTGATTTAATTTCTTACAGTTTGTCTGCAGCAGATGCGGCCCCTTCATTGGACACTGACTACAGGGTCATGTAGTTCTCAGTATCAGGGATTTTGGGGACCTTTTCCAGTAAGCAGATCCAGAATCCTAGGAATACCCAACTCTCCAATTATGTAGGTGGAGTCAGTTTTCCCCACTCACCTGCATAGATAGTCATTACATAGAACTAATCACTGAAAAAGATAATATCCAGGTATTAAATCGTACCCTTTTCCCATTTTCCTACCCCCTCAGCTGCAGCTTCCCAGGTGCACTAACCTGCCATTTCAAAGCAGCAAAAAGAGAGCTCTTCATCTTGCCAAATAGAACCATCTAGGAGGTTCTACCAGGGTGATAGCTATGCAGTCAAAAAAATCTGAATGTAATAGTGTGCATCAACAAGCAGTTTGCAGAGAAGCCATGCAAATCTGTTTCCCATTGCCAAACTTTCATCGCTTTTTAGGCGAAATGCATATTCCAGGGAAGACCTAGCCAAAGCCTTCGACGCTATTCCCCACTCGAGCATAATAGATAAACTCTCCCAGCTAGGCCATCAAACCATATGTTACTACATGGGTAGTTAATTGGCTCACTGATAGAACCCACTCAGTCAAAATAGGGGAAGCCACTTCTAGTAGTAGACCCGTAACGAGCAGTGTACCTCAAGGATCGGTCTTGGGGCCTCTACTGTTTGGGATGTACGTTTCTGTGGTGCAAGCCAAAACCAGTGGTCTGTGGCTGACCAAGTTTGAACATGGGTGAAATTCTTGGGTAGGCTTATAAGGGCCTCCAAGCCAATAGCTTAGTATCATCCTATGAACCTAAATGCAGCTGTGATGCAGCAAATGTTTCTTCTCGGATTGCTGGCTTTGGCTGTGTGATGAGGCATTATTCCTGGCTTCGCCTTCAGGCCTTGCCAGATGATGTCAAAGCAAAGCTTCTGGATGCTTCCTTGGACAACCAACATTCGTTTGGTACTGCTGTGGCTGACCTTTTCAGAACCTTACAGGATCAAGGTAAAGTCATGAAGATTCTGAAGTAGGTTTTTTCTTCCCTTTTCCCAAGTTTCAGAGGAACAATTCTAGTAAGACTGCTTTTTTCTGCATAGACTGCCAAGACAGTCTTCCAAAGGTAAGAATCCTCCTAG
Source organism: Protopterus annectens (assembly GCF_019279795.1). NCBI lineage: Eukaryota > Metazoa > Chordata > Ceratodontiformes > Protopteridae > Protopterus > Protopterus annectens. The sequence continues at coordinate 361,101,911 of NC_056745.1, forward strand.
ATGTGTTTTTTTCTGACAAACCTATTCAAATGCCCAGGCCACAGAAGCAGTCCTTTCCTCAAAATTCTGCAACCATCTGATTGTCTGCTCTCCCTTTCTCTCATCTGGGTTCCCTTGTCCCTTAGGCTTTCTCTTTTCTGTCCCAGTTTGACAGGTGATTACCACAGACACCTGGGTTCTCGCCATTATCTGTCAGGGTTACTTTATGATCTGGAAAACCTTTCCCTCCTTTTCTGATATTCCTTATCCCCCTGAAGAGCAGCTTCCTCATTTTCCAGTGCTGTTGCAGGGTCTGCTGGACCATGGTTCCATTCAACTGGTTCCACAGACAGGATTTGGGTTTTTATTCCAGTATGTTTCTGGTCCTTTGGAAAGAGGGATCTTTGAGACCTGTCCTAGATCCTTTCTGAACACCTCGCACATATCTCATAGTGCCTTCCTTTTGAATGCTGTCTGTTCAGACTCTTGTTCACTTTGTTGCTCCCCCAGGCCTTTCTGATTTCTTTAGATATGAAAGACGCGTACCTTCACATACCTATCCACCCTCTTTCTGTTTCTTCCTTTCATTTTCAGTTCTCTGCTTCGTCCTTTGGGCTTTTAACAGTTCTGAGGGTGTTCACCAAATATCTAGCCCCTACAGTCACATTTTGCAAGCTTCAGGGCATTCAGATATTTCTTTATCTGGACAACCTCTTACTTCACGTTCCATCCCATACTTGGTTGCTGCAGAATCTTCATTTTACCCAGCTTCTGTTGAACAGCCTGGGATTCACTGTCAGTCTTCAGAAGTCACTGCTGACTCCATCTCAGAATCATGTTTTCCTAGGTTGCAGGTTCCAAACTGTTCCAGTGTTGGCCTGCCTTCCTCTCTCTAAGTTTTTTCCCCTCACAGATTATTTTGTGTTCCTGCTTCCCCTGTTCTCACTTCCAGCCAAGGAGTTTCTCAAAGCTCCTGGGCTCATGGCCTCCACTATCCCCATGTTTCCCTGGGTGAGGCTTTGTATGAGAAAGTTTGTGATACCTGAAACAATCTTCCTTCAACACCTCCACCTGCTGGACCATCTCATTCCTCTGCTCCCTTGTCTCAAACTGGAATGACAGTGGTGGATTCAGCAACCATCTGCTTAATGTAGGTTCACTGACGGGACGCAGCTTGGAAGTGGATGACATGATGATAAGGAGGAGGCTGGACATCCTGTATATCCAAGAGATGAGATGGAATGGCAGTGCAGCAAACCCACTTGGCTTGGGATCCAGACTCTAATACTCAGGAGGGGGACAGGCTAGAAATGGTGTAGGAATTATGGTGAGAGAGAAGCTTCAGAAGACAGTGAGGGATATCATCAGAATTAATGACAGGCTCATGATAGTCAGACTCCAGCGTAATGATATAGGGCAGTATTCATAATCTCAGCCTATGCCCCACATCAGGGTTGTGGTAGTGAGGAAGAGTGCATTCAGACAGCTGTTGCAGGACCTACTGGATAAAGCAGGACAGCATGACTTGGTATTGATAATGGATGACTTGAATGCACATATCGGGACAGACAGAACAGGATATGAGGACTGCCAGGGTCCACATGGGTGGGGCAACAGGAATAAAGAAGGGAAAGCCATTCTAGACTTTTGAATGGCAAATGGCTTGATAGTACTCAACACAAGGTTCAGAAAGAGAGACAGTCACAAGAGTAGCCAACATGTAATTCAGGTAAGCTTCCTCCTAGTAAGGAAATGCACTGGGGTAGAATCTATGATTGCAAAGTCATCCCCAGTGAAACAGTCGGCCCACAGCATAAATCACTAGTTGTCACAATCAGCTGCAAGCAGTGGTCAGAGAAGGCTGTAAGGTCAACAGAGACCAGGCTGAAGACCTGGATATTGACTGGAGAGAAAGTGCAACAGCTCAAGGAATTACTCCGGGGTGATAGCCCCCCAAGAAAAGGAAGAAAAAGATGGAGTTGAACAAGAATGGCAGCACCTAAAAACAGCATGTTTGAGGGTTACAGACAAGATATGTGGCCGAGCCAGGTATTGAAATAAGGTACATAAGGAAAGCTGGTGGTAGAATGCAGAAGTCCAGGAAGTCATCAAAAGAAAGGGGGAAGCAGGAAGAAGTGGGAGATGGAAAAGACTGACTAGGCTAGCAAGGACTACTGGTTGACTAACAAAGAAGCTAAGAAAGAATTTGCAATAGCAAAGAATAGGGCATCAGAGGCACTCTGGAGAGTGACTCAGTAAGTGGCACAAAGAAACTATATCAGGTTGCAAGGCACAGACAGAACGATAAAGAAGATAGTCAGACACCTTTCATAAGGGATACCAACAACCTGCTCACCAGTCCACAGGACATCAAAGGCAGATGGAAGGGGTATTTCCAGCAGCTTCTGAATGAAGAAAACCCCACAGAAGCTATACTGCCCCAGAAACAGCCTACAATGAGAAGAGGAGGAGGAACCCCACCTGAGAAGAAGTAAGAATAGCACTAAGGAAAATGAAGTCAGGGAAATCAGCAGGCTCAGATGAGGTCACAGCATATATGATAAAGATGCTAGGTGGGATAGGGAAGAAATTGTTCCCGAAGGTGCTAATAGCAGTGTGGAGAGAAAGGACTGGAGAATAAGCATACTCGTGCCAGTGTACAAGAACATGGGGGATAGCCACAACTGTGGGCAGTGCAAAGCATCAGACTCCTATCATATTGCTTGAAAGTTCTGAAGAGAGGAGGATTGATGAACGGATATGCAGAGTAGTAAAATGTAAGATGGGAGATGAGCAGCTCGGATTATGATCAGGATGCAGTACAGTTGACCCGATGTTTGCAGTGAGACAAATGCTTGAGAAGAAGCTAGAGATGAGGAGAGTCCAACTGTACTGGGCATTCATAGACTTGGAGAAAGCATGTGACAAGGTCCCAAGAAAGCTGATCTGGGCAGTACTGCAGCGGTTTGTAGTCCCAGAAACATTGGTAGAATTAGTAGAGGCTATGTACAAGGACCCAATAACTCAAGTACGAACAGTGTTCAGCCTCACTGAGGGGTTCCCAGTGGGAGTGGGTGTACACCAGGGTTCAGCTCTGAGCATAACTCTCAACCTGGAAGCATCAAAAATCTGGACAAGGTCCATGTAAAATAGGTACAAATCTGTATGCTGATTAACGTCTAATTTGCATACATAATTACGTAACCGCACCCACTCCAATGGAATTGTGGGATACCAACTTTCAAATGCAAACTGAAGAAAAGACAACCAAAATATTGCACCAGCGTCACCCTGTAGCCATTCCAATGTCCCATTACCTGGCTATTTCGCACCATTTACCATGAACACTAATGTGTGCATGCTGCTTTACTTCTACAATGATTTGGATTTTATTTTTATATTTTGCAGCACAACAATGCACAAACACTAACAGAAATCTGCTAAACAAAGCAATACTATCTCACAATGAAAACAGACTTGGCATTAAAACTTCTCTGCCCTTGAAACTCACATTCATCGAAACAGCATTGAAACCCACACCACATCCAAAGAAAATGCATCTAGCCAGTAGTGGATAAAGATTACCTTTGGGCTATTTTCAAATCATTGGCCCCTTGCACACAAAAGAAGAAACACATGTGTTCTTTTCTTTGATACGCCTTCCTGGCTTTATTAAGTTATATTCCGTGTGTAATACAGCACACTTGTTAGAGCGCATTTTTAATTTATTGTTTGAACATTTTTCCAGTAGGCTGTACTGTAGGCAATGAAACAAAATGCATGAACCAATAATGACAAAAATGCCCAATTCAGAACATTTCCATCATAAAAGTCTACTTCCACACCCACACTATAAATAGAATGACAGTAGTGTAAGCCATAGGCATCTTGCACAGCTTCTTGCACTTATTTTCAATTTCAGGGGTTTTTTTGGGGGGCAAAAGGTCAAAAAACAGGGACATATTTTAAACATTGCTTGTATAATTTTGGAAAGTTGCTAGAATAAAATGATGTGTTACCACCATGCATTTCTCTGGCAAATCTTGAACCCAGGACCCTATTGAACCCAGGACCCTATGCACTACAGTCAGAGCAACATAACCACTATGTCAAATCAGCAGTTTCCTGAAAAATAGGAAGACTGAAGCTTAATGGCTATCATTTGGTGTATTCAGTTCTCACTTCTCACCATAGCTATCAACCTCTTAGCACAAAAAAACTGGACAAAGCCAATAATGGAGGAATACAAATTCTTTTCTCACTTCTCACCATAGCTCTCAACTCTTAGCACAAAAAATCTGGACAAAGCTCACAAGTGGTGGTGGCTAGGGTCTTTAGGCTCTTTTTTCCCTGTGGGTTTGAGCCTGAATCCATTGAAGTCCAGAAGTGTAGCATAAAAAGCCTGTCCTACTTTAACAAAGGTATATCTCATTCTGCAAGCATTAAAAATCCTAGCTGTCATAGGCATTCACCTTCATGGCTGACATATGTAAATAAATTGGATTGGCTTTCAAAATCATACCAAATGTGTAGTAAGACCTCCATTTTCCTTTTGTGCAATAATATCATGGCAATATACTGCAGAAGATTAAGACTCCGAGCTGATAATGTACTACATTCTATAGTTCTGAGTTTGGTTCCTGCACTCTCTACCCAGACATGTGACTGAGTAATTTTACCATATTATCTCTGACTCACCCCTGAAAAGAAACAGTTGTGCCTACTAAGTTACTCAAAAAAACCCCTCTATAAATAGCATGTTTCACACTGAATAATTTGGCATGTTTGCATGTACTTAGCACAGTGATCTGTTTAGATATCATTAAAATGCTCTAAATGTGTTAAAAACTCACATAAATCTTGAGATAAGGTACAGCTAAGGGCAGAAATATTGCAGATATCCTGAACTGCTCCATTTGAGATATATGACATGAAGTGGTGTTCTGACAGGTGGCAGGTGATTTCAGCAATTACTTCCCCTAACCGCTTACAGCTGTAGTTAACAGGGAAAAAATCTAGCTGTAGAAAGGTTTCTTATGGGTTTAAATGTTACTGATATAGCCGAATAAAAGGAATACAATATTATATCATGAAGATGAGAGCAAGAGGTTAATAGATGCAAGATTATTTCTCAAATGCTGCGCCCTTCACTTTCACTGGCTGCGGTACACAGAAGTCCTTTTGTGTTGGTTTGCTTTCTCTTTACTGTTGCCAGGGGAGAGACTGAGGCAGACTTGAGCTATGCACTGCAAGTAGCTGGCCTGTCAAAGTGTCTAAGATGACCCATAGTCCAGTCTCCCGGCAGCTGGGCTCAGACATGCTGGGGCTCTTGTTTGGGGCCTGGGAATGGTAAAGCCCACTGAGGTTCCAGGGCAAACTTGATGTTCATTAGGTTGGGGGAAGGCTGCCTTTCCCACTCACTGTCTCTATTTTTTTATTCTTTTGACACATTCATGGATGCCTAAAATGACCCCCCCCCACTGCCTTCCTATGCACACTTGCATAAACTTCACCATGAGACAAAGAGGTTAACAGAAACAATGTCTCCATGAGGCACTATTCAGAGAAGGGGGCCCAAGAAGATACAATGAACTGTTAGCATCCATCTTCAATGTTTTATAGACATTATGCTGTTCAGCTATTTTTGTAAAGGGATGCTGATATTTTGCAACATACACAGGAGAAAAAGCTTCCGTAATGTATATTCACTCCTCCTCAAACACACACACACACACACACACACACACACACACACACACACAACACACACTGTTCATTTCCTTACTTGTGTCTTCATTCTTGATTCCCCTGAACAAACAGTGTGCTGCTGCCGATAATCCATTATAAAAGTGGCGTTCCCTCTCGCATTTGCAGCCAGGCCAGCCGGAAAGGATGTGTGCATGACTTGAGCTCAATTCGACAGTGCGAAAATCGAAAAAAATTAAAAAAAGAAAAAAAATCGGAAATGAAGGGGTGCCACTCAGGAATCTTGGCACCCCTTCATTTGGACCCCAAAACTCAGTAAAAACCGAGTAATTCGGTATGGTTGGGAGGTATGTCTCTGAGCCCACTGCTGTTCATACTGGTGATGGACTGCATTAGCAAACATGTTGGAGGGGACAGACCAAGAAAGTTGCTGTATGCAGACGATGTGGCATTACAGGCAAACTCTGAGCTAGAACTTCAGCAAAGGATAGGAGAACGGAATGCAAAACTGAAGGCACATAGGATGAAACTAAGCACAGATAAGATGGTGGTAATAGCAGCAAACTGGGAAAGTCAGACGAAGCTGAGAATAGAGATAGAAGGGAAGATAGTGGAACAGATAAACAGCTTCAAGTATCTGGAAGGGTTCATTAAGGAAAAAGGAAGTCTGAATGAAGAGGTCAAAGCTAGAATCAGAGGGGATGCAGCCAACTGACAGAGTGTCAGGTGTAGTCTATGACAGAAGGATGCCAAAGAAGCTGAAAAGTAAGGTATACAAGATGGTGTGACCGGTACTACTGTATGGTACAGAATCCTAGGCACTAAAGGCAGAACAGTTGAAGAAGCTAGAGGTGATGGAAATGAAGTGCCTGAAAAGGGTGGTAAGATGCACACTGTGGGACAGACAAAGAAATGAGGACATAAGAGCAGAAGCCAAAGTAGCTCCAATCGCAGAAAAGACCAAAGAAAACAGATTACGGTGGTTTGGGCATGTGTGCAAAAAACAGAAGACAGTCTGGTGAGGAAAATTTGGGACAGACAGGAAGAAGGTAAGAGGAAGTGAAGACGTGGATGGATTGTGTGAAAGATTTGCAACAGTCAGCATGAGTGTTGATGAAGGCAGGAGTGTGGCACTGAATCAAGAGAGTTGACGACAATTAACATGATACCCTGACCCCATGTAGAAAAAATGGGAAAAAGGGAGCTGCTGCTGATGATGATTTGGCAGCTATCTCTTAATCCAGGTGTTCCTTTCCACACTCCTCAGCCATCTCAGGAACTCATCACAGACTCATCAGTGCTGGGGTGGGGAACTGCTTTAGGCATCCTGAAGGTACAGGGCCTTTGGTCCCCTCAGCAGAAGGTGGATCCCATGAACATCAAGGAAATGCTGGCATTCTGTATACTTTCAGAGCGCAATCCTGTGGCAGATTTTCTCAGCAGGTCCAGGACACAGCCTCACAGACTGATGCTTCACAGGGTTGTGTTTCAGGATGTAGTTCATCTGTGGGGTGTTCCTCAAGTAGGTCTTTTTTCCTTCCCTTTGAACAGGCAACTCCTTCAGTTCTGTTCCAGAGTCCCAAGTGCTTTGGCTTGGAAGGTGGACGACATGCCTTTTTCTTGGAAGGGGATGTTCCTGTATGTCTTTCCTCCCTTTCCAAGGGTCCTTCACAAAATCGAGGAGGACTCTCGAAAAATCTTGTTGGTGACTCTCTTTTGTTCCAGAAAGCTCTGGTTCCTCCTCTTATTCCATCTGGCCAGGAGCAATCATCACAAATTACCTCATTATATGGATCTTCTCACACAGGACAAAGGCACTCTCCTTCACCCTCATCTGTCCACTCTTCATCTGATGCTTTGGGTGATATTTGATTCCTTTCTGACACCATTTTTCAGAGGGCATACTTAGGGTCCTTCAGGAGACCAGGAAACCAAATACCAGACAATCATTTATGGCCAAATTGATATCACCAGGATCTCTTTTCAATGGGGGTCCCTTTTGTTTTTTTCCTACCTATGTGAACTACTACATACCATCTTGGCATATTCTTCAGTGAAACCCACTTGTCAGCCATTTCTGTCTGCCTGTCACATACTCCTCCTCTGTTCTCTAGGCATACCTCTCAACTGTCCAGATATTTGCAGTATATTCTTATTTTTGCTTTATATTTTGGACTGTCCCTCATAAAATGTGTGGTTTTCTGTCAGATTACTGAGGACTGAAGTCACGAAATAATGACATACATTTGAGTGTTACACTTGTTTTATAGTTCATATCCTTTGGAAAATGCAGGCTAACAAATTCTGTTATTCTAGCAAATTTCTAAGATTATAAGAGCAATATCTAAAACCTGTCCCTGTTTTTTGACCTTCGCTCCCCCATTATTTTAGGTTTTGTCCAGATTTCTTAGAGGTTGAGCAGTATGCCTCTAGGTTTGAGGTCAAGCAGTTTCTTAAAGGTGTCCTTTTTGTAAGCCCCCCCCCCCCCCAACATTGCACCTGGAGGACTGTTTTATTGCTTGCTTTGACGTCTGTCAGAAGGATATCTGAGCTATATACCTTGATGGCAATCCCTCCTTTTTTTGTTTTTCTTAGAGACAGGGTATCTGTCCATGCGAATCCTTTTATGCTCAAGGTTGTTAATGAGCTGTCCCTTAGTCTTTCCAAATTCCTTTTTTTCCTTCTCCGCAATCTGCTAGTGAGAGGGTTCTGCATACTTTGGATTTGCCCAGACAACTCAGATATTTAGACAAAACTAAGGCCTTTTGTAAATCTGATCAGCTTTTTGTTTCTTTTCATAACAGGACATCTGGTTTGGCAGTATGTACGCAAACCATTTCCTTATGGATTTCCAAGCCATGTCTTTTTATTCTTTTCATGGTAAGTAAATGCCTGCTTCCATTAGGCTCATTCTACTAGAGCAGTGGCCTCCTCAGGGGCTTACTTTAAAGGTATGGTCACCAACTCTATCCTTGAAGCTGCTGCTTGGTCTTTGGTTCACACTTTCACAAAGCGTTATAAATTGGATGTCATTTCCAGGGCCAGGCTAGGTTTTGCAAGCGGTTTTCTGCATGGTTTATTAAGAGCTTCTCCTTGGTTTCCTCCTCTCTGCATTCGCTGTAGGTTTTGTACTCTCCCGGAAGTGATGAATACTGCAACAGTGGTGTGGAAGGGCATAGTACAGTTGTGTAAAATCTTACCATAATAGTAGATGTCCTTGTTTTCACTGTTGCAGTTTTTGCTTCCTCCTTCCTGCCCACCTTTCTCTCCTTTTTGCATAGGAATTATTTTAGTACTGGCTGAGTGGTTTCCCTCCCCTTCCTTCATTCCTTTTTGTGGATAAACATGTCCTTTCCATTGGGAGTCCAAATTTTCCTGTGGCACCTCAGTTCTGAGATGGAAGCGTACATACATCACCTTTATGCCCGACATTTGCACTGGGAGCATACATCTGTCGTGTGATATTCCCTAGGTAATTAAGGCTTTGGTATACAGGCCAGATGTTGGGCTGTCTTTAAGAGGAGATCCCAGAGATGATGAATAATGCAACAGTGTAAAGGGCATCTACTGTTATGGTTAAATGTTACACAACTGTACTTTCTGAAAGGTATCCTGTCATGATTCCACCTGACAAAATGGGTAGCTTTGGATTCTCTCCCAGCAGTTGTATCTGATGGAAAATGAAATAGGAAATGGAAGATATGTACTTACCATAACACTGGATCCTCTTCAACCAATATGACATTCTTCTATCCACCCCCTTTCAAATTTTCACCTTGCTTCAAACAACTGGCAGACTGGTTTGGAAACTTCTTCCTTCCATTCTTATTTGTGTCGGCTAGTCTGTAGCTTATGCCTTTTATGGATGGCAAACTTGATCTGGGGTTAGTGAGGGCACAGCAAATTATGGGAGGAAAAGTCTTTAGCAGAGACAGGGGACACAAGCAGATATTCAAATTGGATCTTAGGAGTGGTTCAGTACGTGCAGTAGTCATGTTGGATGAACTAGGATGAAAAAGATTCAGTGTTATGGTAAGCTTAATTTCTGCTTTAATGGTTTTAAAGTTCCTGTCATAAAAATTGCGTTTTCTAGTGATCAGCGCCTCTGGTTTTAGTATCTTTGTACATCAGGTCCTTATGTGTAGGTAATCTTCTCTGGTCTTTCACAAGGTATGGGTGCCTGTCAGAACACTGCTTTTAAATAGGTTATTCATCTCCTGGTTTTCTGTATGGGAGCAGCACATAAAGAAGGAGGGTCACTCACAGGCTTCCTAGAATAAGTATGGCACCTATTATTGGCAAATGTAAGTGTAAGCAAGTCTAGTAAAAAGCAAAGCAAATATCGGAACTGACTGTTGCACATTTAAAGTATTTTTGCAAACGGATGGTCTCTGACTAGCGACCTTGGTACCTCAGAACTACAAAACTCAGTTTTTGTGCCTTTTGCTCTCAGCTGTCCTCTAGCTTGTACCAGTGTATGTGGGGGGAATGCTGTTTGAGAGTCATCAAAAACTTACTCCATTGAAAGTCAAAGGTCACCCATGGGTGGGGACTCCAGTTATCTCCAATCCAACCTGACCATATACAGGAAGTATGTCTCAGGACAAACTAAAATTCTAACACAGGATTGTCGGGAGTATTTAGAGCAATCCTACTGAATAATTTTATTTCTAAAAACAAAATAAATGCAATTGTAAATACTCCTCCTCCTTCAAAAAGAGACGGGCTCAAAATCATTAATTTTATAGGTTTTATTGGGAAAAGCCCTTTCATACTTACACCACTCGGTCTGTGTGAGACCTGGATCTGAAGAAGTCTGCATTAGTCATGGCCTCAAACTGAATGCAGAGAAATGCATCATCATTCCCTTCAGCACAAACCATGTCTCTTCACACTATCAAATCGATAACAATACTCTTAGTACCCATGAAGTGGTAAGGAACCTGGGATCACAAGTTAACTGCAACCTTAACTTCGACCACCATGTATCTATCATTGTAAGGAAAGCTTTATATGTAGCTCACTTGATTAGTAAAGGCATCACCTCAAGAGCAAAAGAAGTTATGAGCCCCCTATACTGGGCACTTATCCACCTCATAATTGACTATAACTCCCCATTCGGTATGTACCATACTAAGCATCTACAACAATTAGAGAGACCTCAGAGGTTTCTAACAAAGAAGATCAAGGGTCTCCAGCATGTGCCTTACACGGAACGACTAAAATCCCTGCCAATATACTCCGTATCATATAGACTTCTTAGGGGAGACTTGTACCTGGCCTACAGAGCAACCCAAGACCCAAACCTAATGAACTTACTGCATATCCATAAATCAAGAGGTTCTAGGGCTGCCTGTTCCAGGGTCTTAAATATGGCCTGCGACTTAAATAGGACATGCTGGAGGGACAGATTTATCTCCCAGTGACTGCCACGTCTTTTTAACAGGCTACTAATTCATGTGAAACAGAGCACCTGTATGACACTGTTCAAAAGGAACCTGGATGAGTGGATGAGGCACCTTAAATTCTTACTGGGGATAGCAGCCGCAACCCTCCTGGACAAGGGGAGTTATCACTAAATGCAGTCTTGGGTATTGACTAGTACCTCTACGGTATTACATTGGGTTGAAACGGCTAGGCTTAAAATGACCTCTGGGTCCGATAGCCTAGACCCATCCTCAGAGGGTAGTCAGGTGAAAAGTACAGTTGTGTAAAATCTTACCATAATAGTAGATGTCCTTCTCTTCACTGTTGCAGTATTCTTCATAGAAGTGATGTTCTACCCAAGGGAGCCTGATACTCGTCCAGTAGGAAAAAGGCTAAAAAAGATCTTTTATACGCCGTTCATCACATTTATGCCCCCTTTACAGAATGTAGGGCATAAAAGGTACGGATGCAACTACCTAGAACTGAATTGCCCCAGAAGAGAACAGTCATCATAGTACACAACAGTCCATTCACATCCAGAAGGAAAAAAATGCAGAAGAAACAAGAGGGGGGTTGGAGTGAGGGAGCAAATACTGTAACACTGAAGAGAAGGACATCTACTGTTATGGTAAGATTTTACACAACCGTACTATGTCCTTCTATATCACTGTTGCAGTGTTCTTCTTATAAGGGAGAGTAAAAAAGCTCAAGAAACAAAATGGGAGGTGGAAGGCTGAGAAGAGCCCTTAACAAGCCCACAAAAAAATTTTTTCAGCAAAATCTGCTCTCACCCTAGAAACCATATCCAACTTAAAATGCTTAGTAAAGGTATGCACTGAAGACCAAGTAGAAGCTTCAAGGATGGAATTGGTGTCCAACCCCTTGAAGAAGGCACCAGAAGAGGCAACAGCCCCAGTGGAACGAGCTGTAACAGTAGACAAAAAAAGAATAACAAAAGGAAAGGGTCTTAGATATTCAGGAGGAGACGCCTTGCTTAGAAACAGCCAAACCCAAAGACCTGGGATGAAAGGAAACAAAAAGCTGATCAGACTTATGAATAGCCCTAGTTTTATCTGAATAGTACCTGAGCCGTCTGTGCAAATCCAAGGTATGCAGGACCTCACTAACAGACTGCGCAGAAGGGAAAAAGGAAGGGAGTTGTACTGACTGATTCAAGGACAACTCATTTACTGCCTTTGGCATAAAAGAAGGCTTAGTATGAAGGGACACTCTCTTCCTGTGAAAAACCAAAAAGTGAGGAATGGCCATAAGGGCCTGAAGCACAACCCTCAAAGCAGAAGTAAGAGCCAGCAACAAAACAGTCTTCCAGGAACAATGTTACAAAGAAGCAGAATCTGTAAATTCAAAAGAAGCCTGAGTCAAATTTTCCAAACCAAAATTAAGTTCCCAAGGAGGAGGAATAAGCTTTCTTGAAGGCCTAATATGCAGGACACCGTTAAGAACTTGTTTGAACTTAAAATGAGAAATCAAAAGAGGATTCAAGGGTAGACAAGCAGATATGGATAACAAATGGGTCTTCACAGAAGAATTGGCTGAGCCAGACTGGAGCAGCTCGCAAGTAAGAGAGGACTAGAGGGACCCCACTGAAAAAGGGTCTTGTTTACGTGGAGGGCACCAGACTGAAAATCTTTTCGATTTGGACACATAAGATTTTCTGGTTGAGGGTTTCCTTGCCTCCTGTAAAACTATGAGCATGTCCTAAGAAAAGAGGTGTCTGGAAGAGATCAAAACCCTATCACTCACAATGTCAGTTGCATAGTGGACAAGTGAGAATGGCTTAGAGACCCCTTGTCCTGTGTGAGGATATCCAACCAGTCAGGTAACGTGTGATGTTTGCCCCTGGCCAGACGCATTAAGAGGAGGAACCACTGCTGTCTCAGCCAAAAGGGAGTCACTAGCAAGATGTTTGGGGAGTCCAGCTGAATCTTCTGCAGGACTCTTGGAAGTAGAGGAAGAGAACTGAAAGCGTAAAGAAACATCCCCTTCCAAGGAAAGGAAAGGGCATCCGTCTTCCACGCCAGATAGGATGGCACTGGAATAGAAGATAGAAAGAGGTCTGTTCAGAGGGCAGGCAAAAAGATCTTCCTGAGAAATACCTCACCGATGGTCAATATTCAGAAGCACATCTCTGTGAAGCATACATTCATGAGCCTGTGTTTTGGACTTGCTCAAAGAGTCTGCTACTAGATTGTGCTTTGAAGGAATGTATACTGCCTGAAAAGCTAACTGATAACTGGAGAGCCACTTCCCAAGTCTGAAGCGTAGTCTTGTAGAGGAGGTAAGATTTCGTGCCCTCCTGCTTATTTGACATACCCCACATCACAGTAGTGTTGTATGTGTACACACCTTCAGGGGGTGAAAGTCCTGAAGGGTTAGAGTCAGAGCTCTCATCTCTTTCATGTTGATATGGTCTGGGGAGGCCAAAGACCCTGAACCTTCAGGTTACCAAGGGTAGCCCCCACCCCCACCCCATGTCTGAGGCATCGGTGAACAGCTCTTGAGAAGTGACTGAAAGGCTGAAAGGGCCCATCTGGGTTGAGAGTGAACTGTTGAATCCACCACTTGAATTCCTTCTTGAGAAAGAGAAGTAGGGGTACACTGAATTAAGAGGGTGACAGTTCTGCAGTCCAACTGACTTGAAGTACCATTAAAGCTTCAGCATATGCAATCTGGTAAGAGGAAGCATTGGAACAGACGAGGCCATGAATCCCAGGGCCTGAAGAAACTCTCTGGCTGGCATGGCAGTTAGAGGAAGAAGAAACTGAAAGAATGCTGTCAACAACGATACCTTTGCAGGCAGAAGAGAGGCCAGCATTGGCACTGTCTGAATCCTGCAACCCAGATACGCGTGATCCTGACAGGGATTCAGGGCGGACTTTTGGAAATTGATAGTAAACACCAGACTTTGAAAAAGTGAGATGGTGAACTGCAGATCCTGTAACAATCAGCTGGGAGAAGGCATCTGAAGCAACAGGTCTAGATAAGAAAAAATCTGAATGCCTTGTTGCCTGCAAAAGGCAATCACAGGAGCTGGGTATTTTGTGAATACCCTTCGGGCAGTAGACAGGCCAAAGGGCAAAGTAGAGAACTGAAAATGAGAGGAAGATGCAGAGAAACATAAAAACTTCCTGAAGCGAGGGTGAATAGGGATATGAAAGTAAGCATCCTTCAGATCCAAGGATGCCAGAAAAGCCTGGGATAAGAAAAGAGGAAACAGAGTTTAAAGAGTAAACATCTAAAAAGAAGAGATCTCAAGAAAGGTGTTGAGCCAGAATGGATCCAAACTAGGTCTCCAAGTGCCATACGTTTGAGGAACTAGGAGCATCCTGGAATAAAATAAAAACCCCTTCCTGCTTGGGAAGGAGGGACAGGTTGAATGGCACCTTGGTTAAACAGGAACCCTAGAACCTCAGGGGAAAGAAGTTGTAAAGGAGGTTAAGGAATCCCTGAAAAAGGTGGGAGAGATTTCCATAGCATGAAGTAGCCTTGACGAATGATAGAAAGAACCTAAAAAAGGAGGGAGAGATTTCCATACCATGAAGTATCCCTGACGGATGATAGAAAGAACCTAAGAGTCTGAAGTGATGATATGCCAATTTGGAAGACAGAGAGAGCCAAAGGAACGGTGGAACCTGGTCTAAAAGAAGTGTATTCAAACTGAAACGCTGTACAACAATGGCCAATGAAGTAAAGTTCTCTTGGAGAATAGGTAATATGATTAAACGATAAGCGCTGAAGAAGATACCGAAAGCGCTTATCGTTTGGAATACATAGGGACTGTTTTATTCTGCATCAAGATTTTAACTTGATATGAAGATTTTAACTTTTCTTACAATAAAAGGATTTTAACTGCCATTAAAGCTAGAAGCTTTTATTTGATCTGTTAGACTGGTTAAGCTGTTATCACAGTTCATCACAGTCACATAGCAGCTACTACATCTTCAGTGTGGTTACTTTGTATATCAGACCAAAAAGGTTGGATACTTTGAAGCCATCATAAGACTGGAAACTTTGGAGCCGCCATTTCGCAATGGTATAACTGCATTCACAGCGTGAATATCTTGTAAGTGCATTTAATTTAAGTACTGGAAATGTATGCATGTTTTTTGCTGTATATGTTGCACTTTTAAGTTTTATATCATTTAACCACATTACCTATTCTCCAAGAGAACTTTACATCTGAAGTAGTTACTTCATTTGCTCTGCAACCTGTGGGTATCGGATCCGAACTCTGATCCGAGCCGGCAGCTTTACTAGCTAAAAGATCCGAGCTCCTAGCTCCTCCCCTTCACCCATAATCCCCTGCTGCATGCTGCCTTTCCTCAGATCGAGTTTGCCGCGGCTGAAAGAAGCTACTAGTGAAGAGCTCCTTAGGCTTGGGTGAGATCGTTTTAGTGTATCTTGTCAAAAGTTAGACAAAAGTTTAATTTTTTGTTAGTGTGTGTGCGGTTTTGCTCCCTTTCATCGAGTTATAGCCTTAGTTTTATTTTTTTGTGGTAATTTTTAGTTTGTAGTCGTTTTTTGTCCCTCTCCTATAGTGTCTGGGTGTGTTACTGTGATGGCTGAAGGGCCCAAAGCCGTCTTTTCTAATTGCACTGAGTGTGGCCATAAGCTTTCCCCGGTTGATGGCCACACTCAGTGCATTTTGTGTCTGGGGGTGGCCCACTTATCCACTAGCTGCCAGATAAGTGCAGCATTTAACCCCCGGGCTATCAGGGATAGGAGGAACAAGTTGATCCTGGCGGGCTTGTTACCGCAGGACACTTCTTCCTCTCCCTCTAAGACACAGGCTGCTACCGCAGCCCCGGTACCTTTAGGTCCCCCCACCCTGCCTGGGACTCAACCTCCCCCTGCTGCGCAGAGTTCAGGGGACTCATCTGCCTCTTCTAGAGAGAAGAGGCATAAGGAAAAGGAGAAGCACAAGAGTCATAAAAGGCGGGCTGAGACTCATCCCTCAGCCCCGCCATCTAAAGTCTCTAGTCCCTCCACGAGGGCCTCCGGATCCTCTCCCTCTCGGCTCTGATCGCCTTGTTTCTCGCTGGAGGAGGAGTACCAGTCTCCCTCGAGGCTGTCAAGGCGGCCCTCCCGGCCCGCCTCAACGACGACTTCTAGGTCTACGAGAAGCCTGACCTACGCAGACATGGATCGGATGATGGTCGATTTCTGCAGACTCAGATGCAGATGGGGGTGCTCCTGCCTCCCCCCCCCTTTTTGCTCCGATCACTCTTTCTCCAACCCATTTTCAGGTTTTGGAGTCATCGGATCCAGGCCCTTTCGGAGCCTGGGATTTGTCGGCGCCGATAGCTCCAGTAGCTTTGACGCCGACTGTACCCTTGAGCATGTCGGATCCTAGCTCTCGAGGCCGAGAGCCAAGCGTCGGATCTGTGGGGGTTGGTATGTCTTCGGCGCCCTTCAGGTCAGAGCACACTTCCCTCTCGGATCCGACTGCTTCGGCTCCGAAACCGATCCCTGCTTCGGAGCCGAGGAGACTGCTTTCGGAGCCTGGGGAAAGTGGCTCACCTTCGGCTTTTGAGGTAGTGGAGAGGGTTGTGTCGAGGTCTTCCAGATCCCCGGTCCGGGCGTCGGATCCTCCCACTCCCCCTCTGCATTTGGGTCTATCCTCCATCATCCGACCACTGGGACAGCCTGCTCAAACCCTCCAGTTAGTTCCCTTAGAGGAACAGGACTCCGTAGGTGAGCCCTCCTCGGATTGTCCCACCGAGGAGGTTCCTCACAAACGGAAGTGTTAAAGGAGGTACCTGGACTCCCCTGAGTCCCTCATGACAGACACGGATTTGGATGAAGGGGAAGGTTCCCCAAGGTCAACCCCTGAGGATGTCTCCTTTGGAGACATCATAGAAATGTTGTGAATTAGAGTGGGGTGGTCTGCCCAAAAACCTTCCACGGATGAGTCCGTGTTTCTGGAGGCATTTGAGGCAGGCCCATCTACCTCCTGGGTGTCCCCTCTGGCTTACCCCCTGGTAGACTTAATTACTACCAGGGCGTGGAAGGAGCCCGACACCGTGGAGCCAATTCCAAGATGGCCAGACAAAATTCTTAGCCCTCCCTCTGATAGGCAGGCCTGGTCTAAGGGTTCACCTGTGGATGCCATGTTGGTGGCGGCTGCCACGAAGAAGGAACTCGCGCAGGAGAGTTCCTCGGTCCACCCTCCGGATAAGGAATCTCTGGTGTTGGACCGCATTGGGAAGAGGATGTTTGCTTCAGCCACCTTCTCTGTAAGGGCGCTGAACTGCATGGCACACATTATCAGGCTACAGTGAGACCTGATAAAGGAATACTCTGCAGCTCCCCCAGAGTCCATGACGGTCGAGGATAAGAAGATGTTCTCGACTCATATGGCCACTCTGAAGTCTATCTTGAACACGTCTATGTGGCTACTCTGCCATGCTACGGAGGGAGCTGCTAGAGCTAGTGGAGCCGGGGTCGTCTTGCAGTGTCACGCCCGGCTCCGCCTTTGCGATTTCACGGAACCCTTTAAGGCGTCCTTCACAAATGTGCCCTTTGACGGTTCTTCGCTTTTTGGCAAGACCGTACGCGAGACGCTGGTCCAAAGCGAGAAGGATGGGAAGACGCTGTCTGCCGTCGGAGTCCGCTTCTCTAATCCTCAACGATCCTTTTCGAGGAATCAGAGGGGACAAAAGAAGATGTGGTTCCGGAAGTCTCAGCAGTCCCGTCCAGCTTCGGACCCCTCGTCCTTCAGAGGCAGAGGAGGACAAGGTGGACGCCGGCCCAGAGGCAGAGGGGGGCCACGTAATTTCAGGTCTAGAGAACCGTTCTCGGATAGACCCGCACAACAGCCCTGAGGGCTTACCCGACTGCCCCTCTCTGGAGGCAGTCGGGGGGGCATTTGTTGGAGCACCTACTAAATTGAGAGTCCATCACGACGGATCGATGGGTGCTCCGAATCATATCCAGAGGTTATTCCATCCCCTTTCTAAATCTTCCCCCTCCCATGAAGTGCCTCCCCGATGTCCCACCCGATCAAAGGGAGGTGGCAGCTTCAGAGATTTCGAAGCTACTAGAAAAAGTGCCATCCAGCACGTCCCCCCAGACGAGTTCGGATTGGGCTATTACTCCAGGTTATTTTTAGTGCCAAAAAAGACGGGGGACTTAAGACCGATTCTAGATCTCTCTTCCCTGAACCTGTTCATTCCCAAAGAGAAATTCCGGATGGTCACTCTTCAATCAATTCTCCCCCTCCTTCGGGAGAACAACTGGATATGCTCCATAGACCTCAAGGATGCGTACTACCACATTTTGATGGACAGACGATCCAAGAGGTTTCTCCGCTTCCGGCTGGGAGCCAGTCATGATCAATTCAGGGTTCTTCCGTTCGGCCTCACCTCAGCCCCCAGGGTGTTCACCAAAGTCATGGCAGTGGTTGCAGCCCACCTGAGACTCCAGTGCATTCAGGTCTTTCCATACCTGGACGACTGGCTCTTCACCGCCTCCAACAGGCATCAACTGTGTGTTGCCAGGGATTATGCTCTAACTCTTGCACAGAGTTTGGGCATCTCGGTACACCTTCAAAAGTCCTTTCTTCATCCTGTGCAGGTTCTGGAATTTATAGGGGCCAAATTGGACACTCGCATCTCTCGAGCCCTACTAACTCAGGACAGGGTGAACAGCTTGTCTTATCAGGTATTAGCCCTCCTTCAGAACCCGGCTCCTTCAGCAGAGTTATTCCTGAGAGCACTAGGGTCTATGGCGGCGGCAATCAGTCTTTGTCTACACGCACGTCTACGAATGAGGAATCTGCAGTGGACCCTCCAAGTCCAATGGTCTCTGTTGCTACATCCGTTGAACACCCCTATTCCACTGAGCAGGGTTTGCAGGGACTCCCTCCTCTGGTGGCCTCACTCACGGGAGTTGCGAGAAGGGAGACCCTTCGTAATGCCCCCGCCCTAAGCCACGTTGACCACTGATGCTTCTCGCCTCGGGTGGGGGGGGGCATCGTTCAGGCAGAACCATCCAAGGCACGTGGACCCCCTTAGAGACCGCTTTGCATATCAGTGTCCTATAGATGAGGCGGTGCTTCTGACATTGCAAGCTCTCCACGGCCTTCTTCCTCTAGGGACTATTGTGGTTCAAACAGACAACATGGCAGTAGTCTGGTACATAAACAAGCAGGGAGGAACCAGATCTTATCCCCTTTGTCGGGAGGCTTTGAGAGTTTGAGAGTGGACGATATCCACCAACCGCTTTCTGGTAGCAACGCACATTCTGGGTCGGTCCAACATTCTGGCGGACAAACTGAGTCGTATGATCCTCACACCGTACGAGTGGTCTCTCAAACCATCAGTTGCGAAACAGATCTTCCTCAAATGGGGTCTACCTTGCTGCGATCTTTTTGCTTCTCCGTCAAACACAAAGTGCAGCGAGTTTTTCGCGATACGTCCCCCACCAGGGGAGAGCCCCAGAGACGCTCTGGTTCATGCTTGGCCACCCGGTCTCCTCTGTGCTTATCCCCCCTTCCTCTTATGACGAAGTTCATTCAGAAAGTACGTCGGTTGGGGAGCAGTATTATCCTCATAGCCCCATTCTGGCCTCGCCAGATCTGGTTTCCATATCTGCGGTCTGACAGTGTAGTTCCTCCATGGATCTTAGATCCCATTCCGGATCTGATTTCGCATCCTGCGGGATTGCAACCTCAGAACCTGGTAAACCTCAAGCTTGCGGCTTGGTTGATCCAGTTCCACTGGTGGCAAGGACTCCCAGCATCTCAGCACCAATAAAGACTATTCTGGTAGCGGCTCACAAGCCTGCTACCAGAAAAATTTACAGTAGTAAATGGAAGCGTTTTCTTATCTGGGCTAAAGACAAGGGCTTAGATCCCTTTACCATTCCTATTCCGGCGGTTCTTGATTTTCTGTCACACATTTTTCATCAGGAAGCAAGTGCATCTACAGTTAAAGTGCAATTGGCAGCCATTTCCCATTTTCATGTGGGAGATTGACTGGGATCTTTAGCTTCTGTGAAGATATGCAAAACCTTCTTGAAAGGCATTTCTCTATTGAAACCACCAGTTAAGACTATGGTCCCACCATGGGACTTAACTCTAGTTTTACAAGCATTGGCAAGCCCACCTTTTGAGCCTGCCGCCTCAGTTCCATTAAAGTTCTTATCATGGAAAACAGCCTTTCTAGTTGCTATTACTTCAGCCAGGAGAGTTTCGGAACTTCAAGCCCTTTGCATGAAGCCCCCCCTTATCTAATTTTCCATAAGGATAGAGTGTCTCTCAGGACTAACCCTTCCTCCTTACCAAAGGTGGCTTCGGAGTCAAATATTAATCAGTCGATTAATTTACCAGTGTTCTTTCCCAACTTTCAGAACAAAGGGGAATACAAATTACACAAATTGGGTGTACATAGACAACTACGTTTTTACTTGCACAGGACGAAGGATACTCGCAAGGCTGATCAGTTGTTTGTGTCCTTTGCCAAATCTGCTATGGGTAGAGCTATTACCAAAGTTACCTTAGCAAATTGGATTTCACAGTGCATCATTCATGCGTATGTATCCTCAGGTAAACCTGCTCCTATCGGAGTCCATGCCCACTCAACCCGATCCATAGCCACATCAGCAGCCTTCTGGTCCAGGGTTCCTCTGGACGACATATGTTCAGCAGCTACTTGATCCTCTTCCCATACATTCATTTCTCATTATAAATTGGATATGATATCCAGGAGTAGGGCTTCCTTTGGCTCTGCGGTGCTTCGGAATATCCTTCCTTAAAGGCCGCCCATGGGTTTTAGGTAGCTTGGGACTCTGTCCCACAGGTTGCAGAGCAAATGAAGTAACTACTTCAGATAAAGAAGTTATGTACTCACTATAACGTTCCATCTGAGTAGGTACTTCATTTGTCTGCAACTGACCCCCCCCCCCCTCCATGCCCCCTAACCATTATCGTGATTCCTGATCATGATTGAGATTGTTTCATGAGGTTAGGCTTTATTTGGTCCTCTGTCGAGGGTACTAGTTGTTGGATTAAGCAAACTCGATCTGAGGAAAGGCAGCATGCAGCAGGGGATTATGGGTGAAGGGGAGGAGGTAGGAGCTCGGATCTTTTAGCTAGTAAAGCTGCCGGCTCAGATCCGATACCCACAGGTTGCAGACAAATGAAGTACCTACTCAGATGGAACGTTATGGTGAGTACATAACTTCTTTTTCATTGGCCATTGTTGTACAGCGTTTCATTTTGAATACTGTTTTTACTTGTTACTGATAGCTGTACTTTAGCATTAGGAGGTACCCTTTCTTTATGGTCTAAAAGAAGTGGGGGGGGTTGTCAAAGAGAAGGAGGCTTACCAAATAACGGATGCTTCTTGGTCACAGAAATCTGAAAAGCATTAGTAGAGGGTGGCCCACCTCCCACCTTTCCTACCCTTAGAGGCCTGACAGGGTTGCCAGTGAACAAAAGCGGAACTAGAAGGATAATTCCTGTAGAACTTGAGGATAGGAGAGACAAAATATGTTTAAGGTCTTGCAAGGCTGTGCCTTTCTCTTAAAGAAACTTAAACATGTCAGCAGCAGCAGCAGCCCAAAAAGATGTATATTATCCAAAAGAGCATCCATCAACTTGGCCTTAATGTCCTCAGGTAGAGACTGGAGATGAAGCCAAGAATAATGCCTCATGATAGACCAAAAAGCCGCAGCTGTAGAAGAGGCATCAGCATCATAGCTACACTTAATAGTGTGGTGAACCACTTGAGAAACTGAACATAAAAGAGATAAGGCAGAGGAATTGCCATCAGAATCAGGGAGGGCAGAGATAACCTGACAAGCCCAAGCAAGCAAAGTCAGGGCATACCTCCTCATGTCGGTCTGGTTGTTAATAGCCCTAAAGGCCAAAGTAGAAGCAATGTAAACATTCTTGCCAATCATGTTTTTTCCCCTACTATCTTTTTCAGAAGGCAAAAGTTTAGAAGGTTTGTCAGAAGAGACTGGCACCACAGTAGAGTCAGCAGAAGTACATTTAAATAAAAATAGGTTCTATAAGGTTTGTGAGGATTGTCTTATGTTTCTTAGGAGCAAGAGGCTGAGAATCAGTTGACTTGGAATCAGCAATGAAAATGTCTAACAAGGCACCCAACTCATGAGGAACTGCCAATGGTTTAGGAGTATCCACCTGAAGCAGTTAATATCTTTTCTGAATATCAGACACTTGAGAAGAATCCCACTTAAAGAATTCCATCATCCTAGCAATTATGTCTCCAAAGGACAACTCGAAAGGAGACTCTGGGCTAACAGACTCCTCTTCATCAGTCATAAGACAAAGGTGAAGGCATCTGAGAAGAATAGGACAAAGACCCCTCACCAGACAGTGAATCCTCATCCGAGTAATCTCGTTCCCTAAGCTGTTTAGAAAGGGTAGAGGTCCAAGGAAGAGCGGGTACTGAAACCCCTTTAGAGCCATTAAGGCAGAAAACAAGCCCAGAGTAAACTCTTGCTATTCCCTTTCAGGATCCATAGGACAGACTGATACTTCAGTTTTTGTCTTTTCTTAGAAAGGACATCACCCTTAACAAATACTGGCGATTCTGATTCTTGGTGACATTTTAGAAGAGAAGATTCAAGAAGAGAGCTCAGAACTTCCTCCCTGACAAGTATTTGTGGAATCGCTCTGGGACCTTCTGAGATAATCAACTGCAGTTCTCCCTCGATGTCTGGAGCAGACACCACCAAAGCCTCAGGGGACATATGAAAAGATGGTTCCATGCCAAGGATCGCAGTAGAGGAATCCTGTGTAGAAGGTGAATGACCTATGGTGGTATTAACTGCTTCTAAACGTTCGTCTGGTGGAGGCTGGACAACTAAAGAGTCTGACCGACACTTCACGGCCGCCTTTTTACCTAGCAGGAGTATCTCATGGTTAAAGGATTCTGTCCATGGTACCCTGAGCTAACTATTAAAGCCATTGGCTTTCAAGATAAAAGGCCAGGGAAGACAAATGGCTGCTGAGTGTCTTGGACACAAATGCCTTACAGATACTACAATAGGTATGGTCATGGGAAGCACCCCAAAAAAAAACTGTGACGATCCTTATGGGGAATCTGCTTCCCACACTGACATTTTTCCCTTCTTGGATGACATAAACCTCTCGGTAAAAAATAAAAAAAATAAAGTTAAAAATAACCTCAAGGGGCACTTATCTGGTGTTGCTAAGTATTCAGTACAGCAATAAGGCTTTCAGACCAACTGGCAAAACGGCTTTTGACCTGGCGGCAAAAGAAGTTCTATGTAGTTGCATCTGTGCATCCCTTTTATGCCCTACATTCTGTGCGGGGAGCATAAATGTGACTAACAGCATATACAAGATCTTTTTTAGCCTTTCTCTTACTGGCTGTGTGTCTGTCTGGCTTGGGTGGGATATTTCTTCTATAAAGAATACTGCAACGGTGATATAAAAGGAGATTTAGGTTGTCCCACAGTATACTACACCCCCCCCCTCTGTAACAGTATTTATAGTAGCATCATGATCATAGAAAGTTTAGATGTAAGTACTGGATTTGATCTACAAAGACAAAAGCGCTTATCCCAGTAAAACGTATAAAAGGAATTGTCTGGAATCACTCGTTTTTTGAAGTATGAGGATTTAGAACTGGATTTATTTTGTTTTTAGAAATAAAATTATTTAGGTGAAGGGATTGCTCTAAATAACTGAACTTACAACAATCCTATGTTGGAATCTTAGACTATTGAGGACCTCCAACTTTTATTGTAAAAAGTGCATGTTTACTGTATCAGTTAACATGCAAGTGAACCTTTCTCACTGAGTCACTGCTACTCTTCTGTAATAATCCTGTTCTTGAATGGTCTTTCACTGACTGCTGTGGAATTCCTTTTATATCAGAAATGTGTATTTTTATATGTTATTGTAAACCGTGTAGGTATCCTGTCTTAATTGTTTTTATCTTATTTGTAGGAAATGTGCTCATTCTGAAGTTGGAGCAAAGGGTTCAGGGGCTAGACTTGTGCTAGTGTCAGGAATGACATTGCGGTGCATGCCATCTTTAGGGCTGGTATATCCCCTGAAGCATGTATGTTTTGGGAAAGAAAAATTCCATGTTGGATTGGAAGGAAGACTAAACTACTGACGCAATGTGCGCTTGTAAATATGATAATATTTTAAGAACACGTCTCTTGTTTGTTCCACTGTGACCAAAGATTTTTTTCTGTAAGATACTACACTGACTCTTGGTTGTATTTGTGCATGCTTGATTGTTAGTACCATACTATATTGTATCTGCTAGCATTGAAATACTGCCTCAGTAAACTGCAATGAGCGTACATTTTTAGGCAAGGAAGTAACAGTGACACTGTCTGACAGATTAATTTCACCATCCCTTACAAACTGTATTGGGTTTGTTGACTTCTGTTCTGTGTATCACTGAACAGGAATGCTTACATTGCAGGCAGTTTTATCCAAGGATATGGAACTAAGCAAATGTAGAAAAGCAGATAGCAGAATAGAGTGTATTTAGAGTATACACTACAAAGCAAGCTTTGTTGACTTGAGTGACTAACTGGGCTGTGTCCATTCTCAGCAGAGGCCTGGGTACCAGACACTACATTAAGCACTCTCTCACTGGCATTAAAGCAGTTGAACAAACCTAGAGAGTGACAGCTTCAAGCATAAGAAGTAAACCTTATAAAAGACAGACAATATTAATTAATCTTAAATGTACAGTGAAGTCTCTGAACTTTGCATAGCTGTACAGTAACACTAACAAACAATGAAAAATGAATGTAACTGGATGAAATGCAATAAAACTACTAAAGTACTAGATTTGCAGTAAAGGAGAAATACACAGTTTGTTAAATTTTGCTCATTTGTTAATTTCAACCCTGTGGCATAGAGGGATAAATCTCTGATTGCAAACCAGGTGGCCAGAGATCAAGTAATAGCTTGGATGCTGGAAGACCTGAACAGAGTAGGTGGGAGTGAGCGGCTTGTGCTAGCTGGCTGGCCCGTCCTTGAGGGAGGGAGATGCTTGCAAGTTCACAGTAAATGTAAGACCTGGAAATGCTAGCTTGACAATTTCAAGTCAGTGATGCTAACTCTCAAGGTTTTGAGGTGGGGGGGGGGGGCAGGAGCAGGAGCATGCACAGACTATGGGGAGTCACTAGGCAATCCACTTCAGTCACCAGTAGGTGCAGTGGTTAGGGCCTTTAAAGAGGGAACCTCAGTGGCTGCATGCAGGACCCCTCTGAGATTGACTGTCACTTGAGCGAAGGACCAATCATTTGTGGGGTTTGATGGTTAGCAGGCAGTGGGGAGGATAAAATATATATAATTTTGTGTTAAGTGCTGAAATGCTAAATGAAAATTTTTAAGTAGAAAGAAGCAGAGAAGTTGACTAGAGCAAGTAACATGTTACAGGAGATAAGCTGTACAGATGGGAGTGGGAGACTGAAAAAAAAAACAGTGTAATTAAGAAAATTAGACTTTGGGTAGCTTATTTCTCTTCATTGGATAGTCAAGTGAGAAGCTAGTATTCACTGTAATGACACCAGTTTTTCTAAATGTGATACATGTCTGACATGGTGTATGACTTTGTTGCAGGTTATTATTGTACAGTTTGGAGGAAAACCTTTCAGTTGCACTGCACTTACGATAGACCAGTGGCTTTGGTGTATTTTCATCGGCATGGGAACATTGCTTTGGGGACAGGTGAAGTATATTTTATTGTTTGTCTTATTCGTGTTAACTGTACCATGATTCACCCAATTTAACTTCAGAGTTTAAACTGCAAATAAAATCACATGGATACTTATGGAAATGACAGAACTGAGGGACATTCTTGCAAGAGCTGCTAAGCTGGTCACTTACAATGTATATTTTTTACTGAAAAATTGTTTATGAATGTTTAAATGCAGTGATCTGAAAAATATGACTCATGGTGATAATCTAGATTAGTGAGTTTTTGTTGGAGTCTAACCGTAGAGGATAAATACTCCGATTTTTTTTTAACTCCTTACTCATACTGAGGTATTCATTTTTCATCTGCTTTAGGATTCCAGTAGTGGGTCAGTCCAGTGGATTAGTTTATTGTTTGTCGAGGCCTGCTATAGTGATGCTTAGAATGTCATAGTAATGAGGATCATTTCTAATGTATGTCAAGTTAAGGGAGTGCCTGCATTGATTTGGCAACACAATTGTTGCGGTACACTCAGAGAAGAGAGACAAAGTGGGTTTAGCATTTGTTTTCAACCTTCACCCTTTCCTCTGAGTTAGTTTGACCTTGGGGTTAGTAAATATAGAGATGAGGACTCCCACATCGGGTGATGGAGGTCCCTTACAAAAGAGGAGACTTCTGTATTTTGTGATCCTTTGTGGTTGTTCATTTAAGGTTGTGAAGTTTTTTGTGTTAGAGGTTGTGGGAACAATTTTCTGTTTATTAACTTTGTGGGAAGTGCATTTCATAGTGAGGTCCTAACCTGTGTAATCTCATGCACTTATGTGAAGTGGAATGCTCAGTCAAAACCCTTTCCTCACGTTTTTGCTTGCTGTATGCACTGTTTGGAACTAATTGCGTTAAAGCGTATGGATTCATAACAAAAAGGAAAATATAGTACCTTACATGCCCACATGTAAGTACAATCTACTAATAAATTCAACTTTCTTGTTTGTCTTTAAGTAGCTTTCCCATTCCATTAGGTTTTGCTATGCCAGTCAACACAGAAATCTGCACCAGCATGTCAAGCCTCATTCTACCAGAGCAGGGGCTTTCTGGAAAGGGGTAGACTTCGTCTGTATCAGAACCAGTAACTTGGTCCTCAGTTCACACCTTTAACAAACATTATAAATTGGATTCTCTTTTTATAGCCAGAGCAGGTTTCGTCAGGGCTTACTGATGTCCTTCAAGGATGCATCTGCAGTCCTAACAAATGGGTTGTCCTGCCTCAGGCAGCCTTTCGGTCGGCCGGATTCCAAAGTCTGGGTCTGGCCTCGGCTGATGTTGCACTTCACCCGACGTCATAGCTGCTGTTAATTGGGTATAAAGGCATCAGCCGACACCATTTTCCTCAGTCTTTCTTGCTGCGTGGCGCCCGAAGCAGAAGCTGTTCGCAAGTGCCGGTCGGTCAGAACCAGAGATTGCTACTACCGAAGACTTCTAAAAAGCTAAGTACCCCGTTGGGGACTCTTTCTTGCCTCAGCCGATGTCAGAAAAAGTGAATAACTGTTTAACTTGTGGGAAACAAATACCTCATAAAGATTTCCACTCTTACTGCCTACCTTGTTTAGGCCCAGACCACGACGTAGCAGCTTGTCTAGCCTGTGCTTCCTTCAACCGACGGACACTTAGACGTCGGTCGGAGTTTGCAGAGGAGTTTTTCGGCTCCGCTTTTGCTTACAACATGCCATCGGAGACTCCGACTTCACAATTAGCTAAAAAGCGTAAGGAAAAGGACCGACATTCGCGGTCCGTGGTTTCGGCCGAAACCGCGGTTAAGCCAACCGCGAGTTTCTCGGTTTCGGCTGAAACCGAGTCCTCGGTTCTTCCTTCGGCCGAAAGCATGCCTCCTACAACCGAGGCCTCATCCAGCATGGCTGAATCTGCTACTGAAATTCCACCTGCTCTTTCAGGTTCTCAGGATTTATCAGATACTATCCCTTTAGATATATCTACTCCTGCACGTGGAGCTGCTGGCCCCCTGCATCCATGTCAATTAAGGCTTTTTCCAGGGCTAAAGCAGCTAAATCAACAAAGACCGTGCCTGCTAAAACCCCCTCTCACAGGCCTAGCTCTAGTACTCAAATGCTTAGTCTAGCAGAGGATCTCATTTCTTTGATCAGGGGATCCCAGCCTCACCCTGACAGGGCCTCTCACAACACTCCAGAGAAGAGGCCTAGAGCAGAGCCCCCTGAGCCAGTTTCTACAGATTACTCCTCTGATGATTCAGAAAATACAAATCCTCCAGAAGGCCCTTATTCTCCATATGAGGACTCTGATGCAGAAGACTCCATTCCTTCTGCCTCTCCTCCTGAGGAATTTTCTTTTGGGGAAACCTTGCATGCTATGAGAGAACAATTTCAATGGCAGGGCCAGGATTTTTCAGACTCTAGGAAAAGGCTTAGGACCTTTTTACATTTGCCACAGCATAGGCCTTTAGCCATTCCTCCAGTACTTACAGTTGTGGATGATGCATTTAATGATGCTTGTACTGCTGCTGACTCTCTTCCTCCGGCCCCTGCTAAGCCCGACAGATACTACAGGGTTCCGGACACACATTATCACTTGTATAAGACTCCTATTGCAGATCGTGAAACTATTTCACAGGGCCCCAAAGCTGTAGCAGCTGCCTCTGCCAAAAACCCCCTCCCCTCTGAAAGAGAATCTAGGGCATTAGAGAGATGGGGTAAAAAAGTTTATACTTCTGCTACTCTTTCGGCTAGGGCCTTAAACTGTCAATTCCACATGATTCAGTATCAGGAATTTATGTTAGATCAGCTAACTAAAAAACTGTCCTCGCCTGAACCTTTAGACCGTAAGTCCCTTCAGGAATTGGTACATAACACTCAGCAGGTCAGTAATCATTCCTTAAAATGCGGCTATGATGCACTGGAGGCTTCCTTTAGATCAGCTATGACTGGCACAGTGATCAGAAGGCATGCATGGTTAAAAGAGCAATCCTTACCAGACCATGTAAAGTCAAAGCTCCTAGATGCTCCCATGGAAAAACACAGTTTGTTTGGCTCCCCTGCACAGCAAGTGTTGAAGAAGGTGGAAGAAAAAGCGAAATCTGTCCAGACAGTCAAGGGTTTCTTACAGGTCCAGCCTCCGAGGTTTAGTAGGAACTGGCCTTCCAAGAATTGGTCCTTTCCAGACACCACCAGAGCACAGAGAGGCAGGAATAGGCGCCCAAGAGGCAGAGGTCAATCCAGGGGTGCCTACAGGGGACGTCAGTGGCAGCCTAACAACCAGAGAAGTACTGCCACAGATCCAGCCACTACCACTTCCACAGGACAATCGCAGTGACTTGGCTCTGAAACCGCCTACCAGGGAACAACTAGAAGCACCCTTAGGCGGAAAGCTAGCCTTATTTTCAGTAAACTGGCATTACATTACAGGAGACAAATGGATTTTACAGACAATAGACAAAGGTTACAGGTTTCACTTCCATACTCTACCAAGGAAGAGAGGAATGCCAAACCTACCTCCAAACCAAAAGACAGACGCTCTAGAACAAATAGACCACTTACTAAGGATGAGAGCTATAGAAAAGGTACCGTCTATGGAACAAGGACAAGGATTTTACTCCAGACTTTTCCTGGTACCAAGAAAGGAAAACCAATGGAGACCTATTCTCAACCTGTCCACTCTGAACACATTTCTCATTGTTCCAAAATTCAAGATGCTGACCCTACAGCAACTTCTTCCCATGCTGTGCAAGGAGTCTTGGCTGGTAACTCTAGATCTCAAGGAGGCATACCTGCACATCCCCATACGACCAAATTGCAGAAGATACCTCAGATTTCTTGCAGGATCAGAGCATTATCAATTCTCAGCATTGCCTTTTGGCTTATCTACTGCGCCCAGAGTATTCACGAAATGCCTGGCATCAGTAATTGCTCATTGCAGGCTTCAGAGAATTCAAATTTATCCATACCTGGACGACTGCCTGTTACAAGCGGACAACAAAAACAAATTAACAAAAGATTTGAGAAAGGTTATTCACCTATTGCAAGGCCTGGGATACACAGTCAACATAAAAAAGTCAAGGCTGATACCATCCCAAAGGATAACTTTCTTGGGTGCAGAACTGGACACACCAAACCAAATGGCATTCCTCACAGCAGAAAAGCAGAAGCACCTACCACTCTATTTCATGGCATTAACAACGCAGAACCAGCTTACAGCAAGAAAAGTCCTGCAAGCCCTGGGTTACATGGCATCCTGCATAATATTGATTCCACATGCCAGACTACATATGAGGAAGTTGCAATGGTACCTATGGAATTTATGGTCTCAGCACAAGCACAGCCTAGAAACCCAAATTCCAATAATTCCATGCCTGAAGCAAGAATTCCGGTGGTGGGCTCAGGCCTGTCAATTGAACAAAGGACTGCCCTTCCACAGCCCTCACCCAAGCCAGACTATCACCACGGACGCCTCAGACCTCGGTTGGGGGGCACACATGGTGGACAAGTGCATGCAAGGCTTATGGACTCAAGACCAGCTGAACATACACATAAATCAAAAAGAGATGCTGGCAGTAAAGCAGGCAATTCAGACATTCAGACCGTTTCTTCAACAGGGTCATTTGCTGATAAGGACGGACAACACCACAGTTATGTGGTATATCAACAAACAGGGAGGCACACATTCATATCCTCTATGCCGGATGGCAATGAACCTCTGGAATGTGGCCCTGAACCTCAACATTCAGCTCCAGGCAATATTTGTGCCAGGAAAAGAAAATATACTAGCAGACATCTTAAGCAGAACTACCACGGACGTCCACGAATGGATGCTGCATCCAGACATCTTCAAATCCATTACAAGGAAATGGGGACTACCAGAAATAGACCTATTCGCATCCCCACACAACCACCAATTGAAAAAATTCTGCACAAGGGCATACCACCCACTTGCTTGGAAGGTGGACTCCCTATCTTTCAGTTGGGAAAACCTGACAGCATATGCATTCCCACCTCTTCCTTTGATGCACAAAGTGCTACTGAAGATCAAAGAAGATCACCCAAGGATCATCCTGATAGCTCCAGACTGGCCGAGGCAGCATTGGTACCCGCTACTGAGGAGTATGTCTCGGGAACACGCATGGCCTCTACCCCTAGTTCCTTTACTGCTAACACAGAACAACTTCAAAATCCTGCATCCAAACTTGAAAACGCTGCAGCTAGCTGCTTGGAACATTGCATAAGACAAAATAACCCAGATTTATCTCAAAGGGTTAAAGACATTATCTTGGAGGCTCGCAGACCCTCAACAAGAAAAACTTATTCAGCAAAATGGAAAAGATATCTCATTTGGAGTGCAGCAAAAGGAGAAAATGTATCACTGGCAAACATAGCTAACATCCTGGAATATTTAGCAGAGCTTTTCCACAATGGCCTGTCCTACTCCTCCATTAAGATTCATGCATCAGCAATTTCAGCAGAATACAACATGGATCCTCCAGTCTTTTCTCATCCTCTACTCAGGCAGTTCCTGAGAGGAATTAAAATGTAAAGCCACCAAGGAAGCCACCATTGCCTACATGGGACTTGAACTTTGTGTTAGAAAAGTTGACACTTCCCTCTTTTGAACCAGCAGCAACAGCAGAATTACAGTACTTATCTTGGAAAACTGCTTTCCTGCTTGCAATCACTTCAGCAAGAAGGGTTTCTGAATTACAGGCATTAATGGCAGTACAGCCCTTCCTTATCTTCCATCAGGATAGTGTCCATGAGAACTAATCCTACTTTTATGCCAAAGGTGGTCTCCAGGGTATCATTAAACCAAGCAATCCACCTACCTACATTCTTCCCCAACCCACAGAACAGGGGGGAAAGACTACTACATACCTTGGATGTGCATAGGCAATTGCGCTACTACCTGGACAGAACCAAGAACAATAGAAAAACTGACCAGCTTCTGGTAGCATATGCAACAGGAATGGAAGGAAAAGCAATTTCAAAACAGACAATCTCAAAATGGATAGGAAATTGCATTAGATTTTGTTACTCTTATCATGGAAAGACAACTCCAGAAAACATCAGACCTCACTCCACAAGGGCTACAGCCACTACTACAGCTTTTTTACGAGGAGTGGCTACCAAAGACATTTTAGAGGCTGCTACTTGGAGCTCCGTGCATACATTTGCCAAGCATTATAATCTACCTTTATACTCCAGATCCCGAGCAGGTTTTGCCACTGCTGTTTTGCAAGGGATCTTAACTACACCATAATCTTCTTAGTACCTCCTCCCCCAGTTTGGCTATGGTATTCTACCCATTTGTTAGGACTGCAGATGCATCCTTGAAGGACATAGTACAGTTTTGTACCTACCACAAATGTAGATGTCCGAGAGGTATGCATCTGCAGTCAGGATTACCCACCCTCCTTCCCCTCTGTGCTACTCCTAGGGTATTTGCCCATCTTGTAGCTAGCTTGGGGGAATCTATTATGGTGTATTTGTTTGTATATATGTATATACATGTTTATTTTTATTTGCTCTCTATTGTTTGGAAACATTTGCATTTATCCAAATTTAGCCTTCCTAGAGGGCACCTGGCATCTGGTGCAAGAAACACTGAGGAAAATGGCGTCGGCTGATGCCTTTATACCCAATTAACAGCAGCTATGACGTCGGGTGAAGTGCGACATCAGCCGAGGCCAGACCCAGACTTTGGAATCCGGCCGACCGAAGGGCTGCCTGAGGCAGGACAACCCATTTGTTAGGACTGCAGATGCATACCTCTTGGACATCTACATTTATGGTAGGTACAAAACTGTACTTTCTGGGCTCGTATCCTTGTCCATCCGCCCTTTTTCTTGAGCTTTGGCAGACATATGTTGTAATGGCTGCTGCAACAGTGATCTAATGAAGAACATAATATGATGATGTTCTTCATCTCACATTGCTGCAGTCCTAACACTAGGGTAGTCCGCTGTCCCAGTCGGCCCGAATACCAAAGTATAAGGCTGACGTCGGTCAAGGCGCATTTGTCTGACATCAGGACGTCAGGGTACAAATGCGCATGACCGACGTCATATCCTCAGTCTTTTTTGCCGCATGGTCCGATGCAGAAGCAGTATTGCGAGTGCAGGTTGGCGTTCTGAAATTTTCTGAAGTCGGAGTTTCAGACCGAATCAAAGTTGGCTAAGTACCCGTTGGGAATATTTTGTTTTTCTTGCCTCAGTATTTAACGGATGTCAGAAAAAGTCAATAACTGTATTTCTTGTGGGAAACAGATACCTCATAGCGATTACCATACCTTGTGTATACCTTGCTTAGGGCCTGAGCACGGCGTTGTTGGCTGTCGCTCTTGTGGTAGATTTAACAAACGCACTATTAAGAGAAGATTAGATTGTGCCAGGTTAGTTTTGGGAAGCGTTGTAATTACAACATGCCGTCGGATGCTCCGGCGCCGCTTTGTCTAAAAGCGCAAGGACAAAGCAGCGAAGCCTAGGGTGGAAGAACTGTCTGTCCCGGACGTCGGTTCTTTAGAGGACACGGTGGAGCCGGTGGTTCTACCAGAAGTTCCTTTGGATTCTCAGGGAGAGACTTTACTGTTACAAGATGTGTCCTCTCAGGAGGTAGGCCAGGCTGAAGGGGCTTCTCAGGTAGCTGTTCTCCCTCCCTTCCTAAGGTGGTTAGGCCCTCCTTCTGTTTCCAAGGCTTCTTCTAGAGGCAGGCCAGGGTTAACTTCAGTGGGGTCTCCCCTAGTTCTTCAGGGTCTCTGCCTAAGAAACATATGCTTAAAATGGCAGAAGATTTGATTACTATGATTAGAGGTTCTATGCCCCCTGATAAGAGGCCTAGGGTGGAACCTGAGCTTGAGAGTTTTGAGCAGTGTTCGAGGCGTCTGAGTCTTGGCTGAAGACTTGCAGGAGTATCCTCCTTATTCTGATTCTGATGTAGATGATTCTACTCCTTGGCTTCTCCTCCTGAGGATTTTTCTTTTCAGAGACTCTTCATTCCATGAGGGAGCATTTTAAATGGGAAGGTCAAGATTTCTCTGATTCCAGGAAAAGGCTTAGGGAATTTTTGTTTCTACCCCAGCATAGGCCTTTGGCTATACCTCCTGTTCTGGATGTGGTAGAGGATGTTTTTGCAGAGGCTTCTCTGAACCCTGATTCTTTGCCTCCTGCCCCAGTTAAACCGGATAGGTATTATAGGGTGCCTGAAGCTCATAAGTATCTTTTTAAGAGTCCTAGGGCAGACCCAGAAACTGTTTCTCAAGGCCCTAAAGGTGTTAAGGCTTCTGTTGTTAAAAATCCTGTTCCTTCTGATAAAGAGGCAAGGGCTTTGGATAGATGGGGAAAGAAGGTGTATACTTCCACTTTAGCCATGAGGGCTTTGAATTGCCAGTTTCACATGTTGAAATACCAAAATTATCTCCTTTCACAATTGAAGTCTAAGGTAGATGCTCTGGCGGAAGGTATTGAGTGTAAAGAGTTGCAGGATTTAGTTCATGTTTCTGAACAGGTGGGTAAGCATTCCTTGCAATGTGGTTTTGATGCTGTACAGGCCTCTTGAGGGTGGCAGCCACTGGTTCTGTTCTTCGCAGGCACGCCTGGCTGAGGATCAGAATTTAGCTGAACATGTAAAGACAAGGATTTTAGATGCTCCTTTACAATCTGATGTGTTATTTGGTGCCTGTGGAAGCAGTTTTAAAGAAAATGGAGGACAAGGCTAAGTCTATGCAGACTGTTAAAGACTTTTTGCAGGTTCAGCCTCCAAAGTTTAGTAGAAATTGGCCTACTAAGGGGTGGACATATCCTTCTTATGATTCTCAGTCTAGGGGTAGATCTAGGCGTGGTAGGGGCAGAGCTCAAGGTTCTTTTAGGCCTAGAACAGGGAGTTCACCTGCCCAGTCTTCTGGTGAGGGCAGGGGTCAGTCCTTTCGTAAGCAGACCCAATGACCTGCCTTTTCAGCTGCCAGAGCCTTCTCGTCTGGCAGCACCTTTGGGAGGAAGGCTGGCACTTTTCAAAGAAAATTGGAGTGTTATTACCCAAGACAGATGGGTATTGGATATCGTTCACCACGGTTACAGGTTTTATTTCCATACCTTGCCTCCTTTCAAAGGCATGCCAGACATTCCTCCTATGCAAAGAAAAGAGGCTCACAAGCAAATTTCTCTGTTACTCCAGATAGGGGCCATTCAGCCGGTTCCTGTGCCAGAAAGGGGCCTAGGATTTTATTCTCGCCTGTTCCTAGTACCAAAAAAGGGGAACACGTGGAGACCAATTTTGGATTTGTCTATCCTCAACACTTATCTGGACATTCCCAAGTTCAAAATGTTGGCGTTACAACAGCTTTTACCTCTGCTGGGCAAAGATCACTGGATGGTAACTTTAGATCTCAAGGAGGCTTACCTTCATGTGCCTATCAGACTCAGTTGCAGGAAGTATCTGCGTTTCCGAGCTGGAAATTCCCATTATCAGTTCTCTGCATTGCCCTTTGGCTTATCTACTGCCCAGAGTATTCACAAAAGTTCTGGCTCCAGTCGTAGCTTTCTTCAGGCTAAAAGGAATACAAATCTATCCTTACTTGGGCGACTGTCTGATTCTGGCTCAAGAAAAGGACGAGCTTCTTCAGCATCTGGAATATGTGATAGCAGTGCTAAGATGCCTGGGGTATTCTGTGAACGAAATAAAGTCCAGTCTAGTACCCTCTCAAGACATGTGCTTTCTGGGTGTGAGACTGAATACAGCAGCCCAGATGGCCTTTATAACCACGGACAAACAAAAGAATCTTTCCCTTTACTTCCATCAACTATCTCTTCAGTCCGGGCTGACTGCAAGGACAGTCCTTCAAGCCTTAGGGTTCATGGCATCTTGTATTCTGGTGCTTCCCAATGCCAAACTGCATATGGGGAAGCTGCAATGGTATCTAAAAAATGTATGGACACAGCACTGCCAGGATTTGGACACTGTCATTCCAATAATACCTTGCATTCAAAAGGAATTTTTGTGGTGGGCTCAGGAATGTCACCTAAACAAGGGACTCTCTGTGACCCGGCCAGAGGCGAGTCAGATTCTAACAACAGATGCCTCAGACATAGCTTGGGGAGCTCATCTGAATGGAAAGTGGATACAAGACAAGTGGCCTGCCAGACTACAGCATTTACATATCAACATGAAGGAGATGTTAGCAGTCCAGTTTGCATTACTGGCTTTCAAGGAGTTACTTCTTCCAGGGCAGGTGTTGATTCTAACAGACAACACAACTGTCATGTGGTACATCAACAAGCAAGGGGGAACACATTCTTATCCTCTATGCAGGCAAGCAATGATTTTGTGGGAGACTGCGCTCAGCTTGCAGCTAAATCTTCAGGCAAGGTTTCTGCCAGGAGCACAGAACTCCTTAGCAGATGTGTTGAGCAGGCAAATCATGGATCCCCACGAGTGGAAACTGGATCTTCATGTATTTCGAAAATTGACAGTGTCATGGGGAACTCCAGACATAGATCTGTTCGCTTCTCCACTAAACCACCAGCTGCCAAAGTTTTGCACGAAAAGGTTTCATCACACAGCTTGGAAAGTGGATGCTCTTTCGTTCAGTTGGGAAAATCTTCATGTGTATGCCTTTCCACCTCTGCCTGTCCTCCCAAAGGTACTCCTAAAGGTCAGACAAGACAAGCCAAGGATGATTTTGATAGCTCCAGATTGGCCTCGGCAACACTGGTACCCATTACTGAGGAATCTGGTAAGGAAGCCTCCATGGCCTTTACCTTTAATTCCACACCTTTTATCTCAGAGGGACGGTCATCTACTCAATGTCAAGCTTCACTCTCTTCATCTAACAGCCTGGCATATTCTGTTTTGAACCACAGCAGGTCTCAACTTCCTCAACAAGTTTTGAATGTGATTATGGAAGCCAGAAGACCTAGTACACGTAAAGTGTATGCAGAAAAATGGAAGAGATTTTTATTTTGGAGTGCAGCAAAGGATTTGGATGTTTCTGAGCCTAATTTGAGTGTGGCTCTTCAATATCTTACTGAGTTATTGGACAAAGGTTTGTCTTTCTCTTCCATTAAGATTCATGCTGCAGCAATTTCAGCTCACTATGATTGTGACCCACCATTGTTTTCTCATCCTTTGTTCAAGCAATTTCTTAGAGGGCAAAGAATATAAGACCCCACGTAGAGCTCCTACTCCTGCTTGGGACCTCAATTTTGTGTTGGAGAAACTTACTCTACAACCTTTTGAGCCTCGGCTACTGCTGAATTGAAATACTTGTCATGGAAGACTGCTTTTTGTTGGCCATTACTTCTGCAAGGAGGGTTTCTGAATTGCAGGCCCTTATGGCGGTTGAGCCTTTTTGATTTTCCATAAGGATAGGGTATCATTACGTACTAATCCTTCCTTTATGCCTAAGGTGGTTTCTAGTGTGGCTTTAAACCAAACTATTCATTTGCCTACTTTTTATGCAGATCCCCAAAATAGGGAAAAGATTTTGCACACTTTAGATGTACACAGGCAGTTGCGTTATTATTTAAGCAGGACTAGGAATTTTAGGCAGTCTCAGCAGTTGTTTGTTTCTTTTGCTTTGAGTTCTCAGGGCAAGCCTGTGTCAAAACAAACTATATCTAAGTGGATTGGGTTTTGCATTGCATTCTGTTATTCCCATCATGGCAAGGAGATTCCAGCTGGGATTAGGCCTCATTCCACTAGGGCTACTGCCACTTCAACAGCATTTCTAAGGGGTGGCAACTAAGGATATTTTGGAGGCAGCTACTTGGAGTTCAGTGCATACTTTCTCCAAGCATTACCACCTTCCTCTCTATTCTAAATCCAGGGCTGGTTTTGCCACTGCTGTGTTGCAGGGCATTTTGGCAGCTCCTGCTTCATTATAGTTTAGCCATCCTCCCTTACCTCTGCTTTGGGATTCTACCCAAGTGTTAGGACTGCAGCAATGTGAGATGAAGAACATAGTACAGTTTTGTACCTACCATAAATGTAGATGTTCAAGATCCACATTGCTGCAGTCAATTTACCTCCCTCCTTCCCTCTGTGTTTAGGGGTGGTTGTGTGGGTGGGGTTCTATTTTGGTAAATTTGTATATATTGTACATATATTAGGTACAGGAGTGTTTGGTGTTTTTTGGTTTTGGCCTTATCTTTTTAGGGTCTTCTGACATCTGGGGCAAGAAAAGACTGAGGATATGACGTCGGTCATGCGCATTTGTACCCTGACGTCCTGATGTCAGACAAATGCGCCTTGACCGACGTCAGCCTTATACTTTGGTATTCGGGCCGACTGGGACAGCGGACTACCCTAGTGTTAGGACTGCAGCAATGTGGATCTTCGAACATCTACATTTATGGTAGGTACAAAACTGTACTTTCTTCTTGTTTCACTGTTGCAGTCATTACATTTGGGTTATCTGCCTGCAGGTATCCTTCAGCCAGCCTGAATACCAGAGTCTTGGATTCCTGCGTCGGATGCTGTCTCTTCTTCCATGACATCTGGTCGTCAGGGGTATAAAACATGCAGCCGATGCCATTACATCAGTCTTTCTTGCCACGTGGTGCCCGAAGCAGAAGCAGTTCGCAAGTGCAGGTCGGCCGACTCCTGAAATTTTTGTTTTTCCAGTTTCAGAACCGAAGTCTTTGAAAAAAGCCAAGTACCCCATTGGGGATCCTTTTTCTTTTTAACCGATGTCAGTAAAAGTTTACAATTGTCTTACCTGTGGAAAGCAAATACCTCATAAAGATTTTCATTTGTACTGCATTCCTTGCTTGGGCCCAGACCACAACGTCCCTCGCTGTTAGTTTTATGCCTTATTCAACCTCCGAACTATTCGTCGTCAGTATATTTTCACAACACATTATTTCGGTACTCGGTTTAACTATCCAGAAATGGCTTCGGTAACCCATCCGACTACCGATATTCCAAAAAACCATAAGGATAAAGACAGACAGACCGCATAGGTCCAAAACTGCCGATGACGCTTTCATTAAGCTAGTCGCCAGTTCGCCGGTATGCAGTGAGGTGCATTCGCAGCCCCTGATACCTGCTACTTCAAATTCGCAGGCCTCTACTGAGACCCATTCAGAGTCCGGTATGCCGCGATATGCTGCTTCAACTATGGAACCTGCAGATGTCTCTACCTTGGATGGGTCCGAAGCCGCTGTGCAGGCACTAGCTTCTGAGGGTATATTCAGGGCTACAGATTTGCATTTTAAACAGACGCCATCTTCTTAATCAAGGCCTAAAACTTGGCCCACGCCTAAAAACTGACGTCCAAACCACATGGTCAGGTCCATATACCTAAAAAACAAATGCTTAGAATGGCTGAAGACCTCATTACTTTAATTAGGGGAAGCCAGCCTTCCCCCTCTAAGAGACCTAGAACTGATTTTCCTTCTGATTCTTCTGATCAGGATTCTGAAATTTCTGTTTCTTCTGATTACCAGGATTTGCCCTTATCTACCTATGAGGATTCTGATGCAGAGGATTCCATTCCCTCTGCTTCCCCTGCAGAAGATTTTTCTTTTGGTAGAACCTTGCACACTCTTAGGGAGCATTTCCACTGGGAAAGCCAGGATTACTCTGACTCCAAAAAGAGGCTTAGGGAATTCTTACTCCTCCCTCAACACAGGCCTTTAGCTGTTCTGGACATTGTAGATGATACTTTCTTGGAATCTAGCCTGGCCCCAGACACTTTACCTCCAGCTCCCAGAAAACTTGACAGGAATTAGAGTACCTGACTCTCATAAGTTCCTCTTCAAGAATCTTACTGCGGATCCAGAGACCATTTCCCAAGGACCAAAGGACATTAAGGCTACTGCTGCCAAAAACCCTACCCCCTCTGACAGATTCCAGGGCGTTGGACAGATGGGGTAAGAAGGTATACACTTCTGCTACTTTGGCCATTAGGGCCTTAAATTGCCAGTTTCATATGTTAAAGTATCAGCAGCATATTATGGGACTACTTAAACAGAAAATTATGTTGATTCCTAACTGTGCTAAACATAAAGAATTACAGGATTTAATGCATTCTGCTGAACAAGTTGGTAAACATACTTTGCAGTGTGGTTTTGACTCTTTAGAAGCATCTTGCAGGGCTGCTGTCACTGGGTCTGTACTTAGAGGGCATGCTTGGCTTAAGGAGCAAAACTTGCCAGATCACGTTAAAGCTAAATTACTAGATGCTCCCTTAAACCAGGACCGCCTGTTTGGCAACAAAGCAGAAGTCGTCCTTAAAAAGATGGAGGAAAAAGCTAAATCTGTGCAAACTGTTAAAGATTTCCTGTGAGTACAGCCTACCAGATTTAGTAGGCATTGGATTTTTAAGGGTTGGTCCTTTCCAGTCTCTTCCAGGCCTTCTCAGTCCAAACCCAGGAACAGCAGACCACCTAGGTTTTACAGTTTCATGCTGCACACATGCCTAAGCAGTGGGGGGCTCCCACTTCAAAAGCTGGAAGCAGTAAGACACCCCCCTATGGAAAAATGTCACAATGGCTTAACCTTAAACCTTCCAAGCCCTGCTCAACTGCCTGCTCCCTTAGGAGGAAAGCTCGCCCTGTATGCAAAAAAACTGGGAACTCATTACCCAGGACAAATGGGTTTTAAATATAGTTTTCCAAGGATACAGATTCCACTTCTACACCTTACCAACCCCAAACGGTTGGTCAGACCTACCCCCAAATCAGTGAGCAGTGGCTCAACAGCAGGTTCTGTCTCTTTTAAGTATCAGGGCTTTTCAACCTGTCCCAGCAGAAGAAAGGGGACAGGGTTTTTACTCAAGACTTTTCCTGGTACCCCGAAAAGACAGCTCCTGGCGTCCTATCCTGGAACCTCTCTATTCTAAACCCCTTTTTGGTAATCCCAAAGTTCAAAATGCAAACACTTCAAAAGCTGCTTCCTATGTTAGGTAAAGATGCCTGGTTGGCAACCTTAGACTAAAAAGAAGCTTACCTGCACATTCCAGTAAGGGAATCTTGCAGGAAATAACCTACGCTTCAGAGCAGGCTCCATGACCTATCAGTTCTCTGCACTTTCCTTTGGCTTATCTACTGTGTCCAGGGTATTTACAAGGTATCTAGCTCCAGCCATTGCATTTTTCAGGCAGAGAAATATTCAGATATACCCATACCTGGATGATTGTCTGATTCGGGCAGAAAGCCAGGACATGCTATTAAAACATCTGGCATTTGTAAAGAAACTTCTATCCTCAAGCTTGAACACAACTTCCTAGATGGCTTACCTTACGCCAGAGAAACAAGTTTAACAACCTACTTGAAACTACTAGCCACAAAGACCCAGCTATCTGCAAGGAAAATTCTGCAAGCCCTCGGGTTCATGGCCTCTTGCGTTCTACTAATTCCATATGCAAGACTGCATATGAGGAAACTACAATGGTATCTAAAAAGCCTATGGTGTCAACATTCTCAGGACCTGGAATCAATGATTCTTATCATTCCTTGTGTAAAGACAGAGTTCCTTTGGTGGGCAGAGGCCTGCCACCTCAACAAGGGTCTCCCTTTCAATCTACCCCCTGCCACCCAAACCCTGACTAGACGCATTAGACTGTGCATGGGGGGCTCACTTGGCAGGGCAGTGCATTCAGGGCAAATGGAACCTGAACAACACTAGCGCAGGAGCCCAAAGGTGAGATTTGCAGAAGATTCCTTTATTCCATATACAACATACGTTCTGGTACCTCAGCAATTCGCCTTCTTGGAACATTTTACCATCAGAATACATCTTCCTTTTAAATGCTTATCAATTAAGCAATTAACCATTAAACCATCCCACATTTTTACTTAATCATAATACAATTCATTAAGTACTAACAAGTTGAAAACTTTTACAAATTTTTAATACTTACATTCTTCCCCAAAATATAAATATAATTAAATATTTATTTTTTATTTATTATTTTTAGTTATTTATTACTACTGAGTGTATAAATTTAAACATATTAATAATACAATTTATCCAAAATATATCTATGACTTACTTTTATGTCAATAAATAATCATTCAAAATTTTCTAAATACCATACACAATTTCATATCACTAACCCACTTTCCAAATTCATACCCCTAGGGTATAATGTGTGGTATTCCAAAATCATTTTGTGTTCTAATCTACATGGTACACTCTTAAAATTGTCTACACAACTATGGGGTCTAGCCAACACACTAAATAAAAAAAACACCTACATTCCCATTATGTACATTAATAAAGTGGGAGGCTACTGGACTATCCATATTTCCTCTTCTTATATCCCCCAAGTGTTCCAAAATGCACACTTTCACCTTTCTCCTGGTTTGTCCAATGTACCATAAAGGTGTATTACAATTACAACCCAAGATGTATACTACTCCTGAAGACTGACAATCAAGTTTTTCAAATGCATAATATCTTTTACCATTAATTTTAAATCCATGCATATTTTTGACTCTCACACATACTGAACATCGACCACAACGAAACATCCCATCATCCTTATCAGTAGAATTAATAAGTTTTCTATTTAACAATTCTTTCAAATTTGAATATCTACCGTAAGAAAATGTGATATGTTTAGGGAATAGATGTCCTACATTTGGATCATTACAAACTACATGCCAAAATTCTTTCATAATTTGTTCAACCACAGAAGAAAAATTAGAAAATCTAGATACAAAAAATATTCTATCTTCTGCTGAACAACTTGGCATGTAGAAATGTTCTTTAAAATGTCTCCCCCCCACCCCAAAAAAAAAATTCCTGGTACAGCATAACCTATCTTTAATATTTAATAATCTGGTACTATCATATCCTCTAGATGTTAATCTGATGACAATTTCTTCACAAACCCCTTCCCATAAATCAACCTCAGAAGTATTTCTTAAGATTCTTTTAAATTCTCCCTCTGGTAAGGCCTTAATCAAATGGGAAGGGTACATGCTGGTAGCATGCAAAAAATTATTTACTGCTAAAGGTTTAAATTGCACAGTATTCTCCCTTCCTATATAGAATTCCACATCCAGAAAGGAAATATTCCACCGGGAATATTGAGCAGTAAATTGTAACCCATGAGTATTAACATTCAAACAAGCCATAAATTGTTCAAACATACATGTTTCACCCCTACAAACAAAAATGAGGTCATCAATAAAGTGTTTGTAAAAAAACAACATAATTTACAAAAAAATCACACTGAAACATAAATTCCTTTTCGAATTCCCCCATATAAATAACAGCATATGTGGGTGCAAAAGCTGCACCCATCACCGTTCCTTTTCTTTGTAAAAAGAATTCCTTATTCCATACAAAACAATTGTGTAAGACTAAATTCTAACAAACCTGTTCCAAATGGAACCTGATTCAGATGCACCTGCATATCAACCAAAAAAGAAATGTTAGCTGTACCGGATTCCCTGACAGCCTTCAAGGACCACATCCTTCCAGGACAATTATTGGTAAAGACAGACAACACCACAGTTATGTGGTACATAAACAAGCAGGGGGGAACCCACTCGTACCCTCTCTGCAAACTAGCCATGGCTCTGTGGAACACAGCCTTGAGCTACCAAGTGCATCTACAAGCTCAAGTCCTGCCAGACAAGCTAAATTCACTGGCAGACAACCTAAGCAGAAATCTCATGGACCCACATGAATGGAAACTAGAACCAAAAATACTCAACC
This sequence comes from Protopterus annectens, assembly GCF_019279795.1. NCBI lineage: Eukaryota > Metazoa > Chordata > Ceratodontiformes > Protopteridae > Protopterus > Protopterus annectens. Next base: position 361,145,388 of record NC_056745.1, read on the forward strand.
TCTTGAGGAACAAATGGGGGACTCCAGAGATAGACCTGTTTGCCTCCCCCCAGAACTACCAATTGGACAAATTCTGCACAAGGACTCCCCACAGCCAAGATTGGAAAGTGGATGTCCTTTCCTTTACCTGGGAAAGCCTCTCGGTTTATGCCTTTCCCCCTCTGCCTCTCCTCTTGAAGGTTCTGCTAAAGATCAAACAGGACAAACCAAGGACAATTCTTATTGCACCAGACTGGCCTCGCCAGCACTACTGGTACACCCCCTCTTGCACAGCATGATACTGCTGGATCCATTGCACCTACCTCAGACACCTTCTCTGCTGTCCCAGCAGGCGGCCAGATTCTGCACCCCCAGCTTCAAACCCTGAATTTTGCAGCCTGGCTAATTCCTTGAGCTCTCCAATAGCATCCCTCAGTAAGCAGGTGCTAGAGGTCATTCTGGAAGCAAGGAGACCTAGTACTAGAAAATCCTATTCTGAAAAGTGGAAAAGATACTGTTCCTGGAGCCAGACCCAGGGTATGGGCACTACGGTGCCCTGTTTACCTCGTATTCTTCAGTACTTAACAGAAATGCTCCACAATTGAAATTCATGCCTCTGCAATTTCAGCGCATTATAATACTGAACCACCCCTCTTTTCTCATCCCCTGTTAAAGCAATTCCTGAGAGGGGCTAAACATTTGACCACCCAGGCGAGCCCCTACTCCAGCCAGGGACCTTAAATTTGTATTGGAAAAGCTCAGTCTCCCTCCTTTGAACCAGCTGCAATTGCAGAGTTGAAATTCCTTTCTTGGAAAACAGCCTTCCTTCGGCGATATTTTACTTGAGGGCCTCACCAGATGCGCAGTAGCAATCCCCGCCCAACCCCCCCCCCCCCCCGTGATATGTCATTCATGAATATGCATTCCCTCCGAATGTACCATCGAATGTTAAAAAATTAAAACAAGCGCACTGACATGTAATATAACAATAAATAAAACAGTAAAACGTTACCAGCATCAGTTGGTAACATGGAAGATAAGGGAATGCAGTTTAATAATACCCGTGCACTTCAGTATGTAGTAATCCAGTTTAATAACTAGTTTGAAATCTGTGTGCGTCACCCACTGAACTCATTGGCTTCCCTCCAGAGTGTAACAGGCAAGTTATACAAGCATTTCATACACACATTCGTATGAAAAATAATAGTATACATTCATGTAATTTTATTTTGTAATTTTAAAGGAAAAGTTTTTATATACATTTATGTATGTCAGAGTTTTCCCCTGGGGCCTCTTGGCAACAGAGTTTGTGCAGTCAGACTTTCCCAGTCATCTAACTATAAAAAAATAAAAATTCTGAGTGCAGAGGAAGAGGTGCGTCAAGCCTTGCACATGTTGCAGTGAAAGCTGCTATGTGTGAATTTACAGTATATAGTTGCAGGCTTAAATTCTTTTCCACTTTTGCTGAATAGACTGAGGAGTAATGAATTGTATTATTGATCTGTAATGAGTCTGCTATTCTGTTTGTTTTAAACTGGGCAGTCACTTGGTACTCCAACAAACCTAGTGGCTGTCTTTTAGATTTCTCATTATTCCTTCTGGTTTGTGTCACATTGCTGTTTTACCTCATTAGCCTGAGAACAAGTGAGTAGGGAAGGGGAGAGGCAGCAGCCTTGGTATAACTAATTAAGTTACTGCTTTCAAATTCAAATGGGGTTAACCAAGAGGAAGGTTGGAAACGGTACTGAGTTTTTATGTGTAAATTGCCACTCGTGCTTTCCAAAAATTCTGAGTGCTAGGCAAGTTGTCATTTTGGTTTAGAACAGCTTTCAACACCTGCTAAAGGATATGCTCTAGTCCGGTTCCCAGGCTAATGAGATGTCACTGCTGAAGATAACCGTTTAATATATTTTTTGTAATAGCAGGCTGAAGGAGTCATCCCAAAAATATCTATGCACACACGATTACTTGAAGGCTAATTACATATGCAGACCGGGTTGTCACTCAGTTCACAACACGCCCACTTCTGCGCGAAACAAAATGGTGAGGCCCACAAGTAAAATATCACCCTTCCTTCTAGCCATCACTTCAGCAAGAAGAGTGCCTGAATTACAGGCCCTCATGGCAGTGGAGCCCTTCATTATCTTCCATGCAGACAGGGTTTCCCTCAGGACCCATCCTTCCTTTATGCCCAAGGTGGTGTCTAGTGTGGCCCTAAATCAGTCCATTCATTTGCCTACCTTGTTCCCTAATCCACAAAACAAAGGATAACAAATTCGGCACTCTTTGAACGTGCACAGACAACTTAGATTTTATTTGGACAGGACTAAGTCTCTCAGAAAATCTGAACAGTTGCTAGGTGGCTTTGCTACAGGGGCAGAGGTGAAGGCTATTTCAAAATGAACCATTTCTAAATGGATAAGCCATTGCATTCATTTCTGCTATAAGCACCATGGAAAACCTATCCCCCAGGGGATCAGATCTCATTCCACCAGGGCTGCATCTACCTCTACAGCCTTTCTCAGAGGTGTTCTAGAGTTCTGGAGTTCAGTACATACTTTCACCAAGCATTATCATTTACCAATTTTCTCTAAATCCAGAGCTGGCTTTGCCACTGCTGTCTTGCAGGGCCTTATTGCTGGTCCTAATGTTGTATAAATCCATCCTCCCAAGCATAGCTTTGGGAATCTACCCAAATGTAATGACTGCAACAGTGAAACACGAAGAACATAGTACATTTGTGTACACTTACCATAAATGTAGATGTTTGAGTGTATTCACTGTTGCAGTACTGGTTACCCTCCCTCCAGCCCCCTGTTTTTCTTTTACTGTGCCTCTACTTTTTTTTACTATGCTTAAAAGCCTTTTTGGTGTATTTGCTTTTGGTTGGAGGTATATTTTTGTGTTTTTAATTTTATTTGCTCCCCATTTGGGGGGCACCTGACATCTGGGGCAAGAAAAACTGATGTAATGGCATCAGCTGCATGTTTTATACCCCTGACGTCATGGAAGAAGGGACAGAATCCAATGCAGGACCCAAGACTTTGTTAATCAGGCTGACTGAGGGCAACCTGCCAGCAGATTACCCAAATGTAATGACTGCAACAGTGAACACACTCGAACATCTACATTTATGGTAAGTGTGCACAACTGTACTTTCCACTTTCTGTGGCCTTGAGTTCTGGATCCATTTCCAGACTTGATACCCCATCCTTTGGGCCAGCCTTACCATAATATGAAATCCGTTAGACTGACCAACTGATTCCTCCAGTTTTGATGATGGCGAGAGATCCTCAGCTTTCCAAAAGAATCGTTTATATTCATTCTTCCTTCCAAAAACATTTGACTAGAAAGATTTATGCTAGCGAGTGGAAGATGTTTTGTATTTGGGCTAGTATTAAGCATCTGGCTCCTTTATCTGTGCCCTTAGATGCCATTCTTGATTTTCAGGTGGGTCTTTTCCATTCTGGCCCTTTTAAGGTTCAGTCAGCAGCCATTTCCAATTTTCATAGTTTCTCTCATGTTGTCTAAGGCCTTCCTAAAAGGTACCTTCCTGTTCAGACCTTCAGTTAGGGATCCAGTTCCCCTTTGAGATTTGTCCATATTGCTGAAAACTTTGACCAGCCCTCCTTTCAAGCTGGCTGCAAAGTTACCATTTTGGAAAATGCTGTTTTTGGTTGCAGTAACTTCAGCAAAGAGGATTCCAGATCTCCAAACCTTACCTTGAATCCTTCCTTACCTTATTTTCCATAAGGACAGAGCGACTCTGCAGACTAACCCCTCATTCGTACCTAAAGTGGCCTTTGATTCGAATTTAAACCAGTCAGTTAATTTGCCTGTTTTCTTCCCAAACTTCAGTAACAAGGGGGAGTATATACTCCATTGTTTGGATGGTCATTGCCAGCTGAGGGTTTACTTGAATATGATTAAAGCTTTCAAAAAGTCAAACCAACTCTTTGTCCATTTCTAACACACTGACTTGAATGAGCCTGTTTACATGAAAATTTTGTCCATTTAGCTTTCTGATTATATTTCCCTTGTTTATTCTGTAGTAGCATTCCTTGTTCCTTTTCCTGGTAAACCTGAAGCCCACTGTGTCGTCTATCTCTTCCTCTTATTCCCCTTTCAAATTGTCATCCTCTTTGATTGGCTGTTGATGGACTGTGCGGACTGGACCAAAGCCTACCTTTGGGATCTTTTCTCTGAGTCCTCTTTTTGTATAGTTGAGTACTTCTCATTGTTAGAGTATAGCAGGAGCAATCTTGATCAGAGGAGAATCATGGTGGGCACTACATTATGGGAGATGAGATGGAGCTAAAAAAATCTAAGCAGCTGGCTTTATATCCAATAACCCACAGGCTGAGATGGATGCAAGACTACAACATGGATCTGCCATTATGGTAAGTACATAACTTTTCGTTTTCTTGACAGGAACCACTGTTATTTAGCTCACTGGGAGCTAATTTTGTGAAAATATGTTTTGCTTGTGTAAACGTCTTATGTTTTTGCCTACAATATTTATTTTGGGAATGGGCAGGTATGTGTTCTTACAGTATAGTGCTTATGTTCCCTTTGTGACAAGCTCCATTTTTCTTAGCCTGTCGGTGTATTTTACTTGGTAAAAGGAGTGCTAACAGGGGAATTTGAGAAGTGCTTGTGCTTTTACTCTGTGAAGTGGCCAGGACAAGAAGTGTGTGTGTAAGTGTGTTGCTTGTGTACACTAAGTGGAACATACCTTCTAACAGATTCACTGCAGTGACACTTGTCGCTTTTGGCATCTCTTCCTCACCAAGCATGGATACATGCATATACACATATTTCATTCCTGCTGGTTATACTTCCACTGTTCCTGGACAGACTAAAGCACTTCAGTGTTAAGGAGAAATTGGCTGTGATCCATGCCTTGAAATCTCTTCATCACCTAAGATTTCCGGGACTTCTTCAAGTGAATTACTTACAATACCACAGTCATGTGGTACATAAACTAGCAGGGAGGTACAAAGTCGTACCCCCTATACTAGCTGACTATACTGGCTTGGATGTAGCTCTACAGCATTACTTAATTCTCCAAGCATCTTAAATTCCGTCAGAGCAGAACAGTGGCAGATGAGCTAAGCAGTACTAGGACGGTCCCTCACAGATGAGAATTGAATGAGGGGGTCTTACAGGAAAAGATGCATTTGTGGGAAACCCCTCAAATCAATTTGCTTATCTTTAAAATCAAACTAATAAGCAAATTCTGCACCAGAACTCCATGCAAGCAAACCTGGAAAACGGATGCATTTTCATTAACTTGGGCAGGGATGTTCCCTTACGCTTATTCTCCCTTTCCAGTGATATTCAGGGTAATTCTGAAGATTCAGATGGACTTATCAGAAATAATTGTGGTGACTCCCTTTTGGCCAAGGCAACATTGGTCCTTCCTTCTTATGGAAGTGACCGAGGGCAATTACCACACACTTAATTACAGACTTGATCTGCACACATATGACTGGCAGTTTGATACACTCAGTCTCAATCAACTTCAGCTGACTGCCTGAATGATTCAGTTATAATACCTTTTAAGAGCAGCAGGTACTAAAGGAGGCAAGAAAGCCTGCTAGTAGAAATTCATATGTTATAAGTGGAAATGATTTTTCTAGTTGATGCCTAGCCAATAACTAGGGGCCTGTTGTGGATTTTGTACCACTGGTACTGAAGTCTTTGTGTGAGTTACTTTCTTCTAGCCTCTGTTATTCCTCTTTAATGGTTCATCTTGCAGCCATTTCAGCTTGTTTGCCCATGGAACATCTGCTTTCTTTTCCATTTGTGGTAAAAAGTTTCTGAAAGGATTTTTTATACCTTGTTGATAGGTTGCTCTCCTTGGGATCTCAGCTTTGTGCTCAACAAGTTGAATTGGGTAGCCTAATGGTTAAGGTGTTTGCCTTACAAACACAAGGTCCAGGGTTTGAGTCTCACAAGGGATCATTGGCTAGGCTTAAAATGGCTCGCAAGGGCAGTTAGCCTAGTACTAATCCATGAACCAATATGTCACCTTTTGAACATGCTCATTGAGCTGACTTAAGGTTCTTGACTTGGAAAAACTGTTATTGCTCTGACATCTGCAATAAGAGTATCTGATTTGCATGAGCTCATTGTGGGTGAACCTTACCACTTATTCCACATTGATAGGGTCACTTTAAGAACAAACTCTTCTTTTCTGGGCATAGTGGATTCAGAGTTAAATTTAAATTTGAATCAAGCCATCAGTCCCAGTTTTCTATTCTGAACCTAAAAAAAACAGGGAGGATTCAACATATTCTGGATGTGCATAGGCAGCTCAGATACTTCTTGATATTTATTTTATTTATTTAACATTTGTTTACCAGGAAAGTCTGACTTAGAACAAAGCCAGTTTTCAGCGGAGGCCCAAGGAGAAATGCTCCAGACATTTGTCTTTGTAATGTGGGAGGAAACCGGAGTACCTGGGGAGAACCCGCATGAATGCAGGGAGGACATGCAGACTCTGCACAGAAGGCAAGCCAAGAACCGAACCGGAGAACCTCTTGCTGTGAGGCGACAATGCTACTGCTGCACGACTGCGCCGTCCAAACATAACTAAGTCCTTTAGAAAACCTGATCAGCTATTTATTTCTTGTCATGAGACATCTTGTGTCTAAATGGACAGTTTTCAGGTGGTTGTCCTTAGCTATTGCATTTTGTTATTCCCACCATGGCAAATCCATTCAGTGCAATATCAGTGCACTTTCTACTAGAGCTTTGTCTTCTTGTATAGCATACTGGAAAGGGGCAACTACTCATTCCTCTGTACATACCTTTACAACTCACTACAAACTGGATTCCATTTCAAGGTCCAGAGCTAGCTTTTTGTGGACTGTTCCCCATGGGTTCCTGGATCCATAGCATAAAGGTATTGCAGCAGTGGGAATGATAAACATACTGCAGTTGTAATAAGTTGCACTTACCATAACAGTATATGTTCCTGATGTTATTCGTGTTTCACTGTTGGCAGTCATCACACTTGGGTTATCCTGCCAGGGGTAGCCCTCAGTCAGCCCGAATACCAGAGGCTTAGTATTTCTGCGTCAATTGTTGTAGCTCCCGGACTGACATCAGGTAGTCAGTGGTATAAAATCAGGCAGCCAACACTATTACATCAGTCTTTCTTGCCGAGGATCCTGAAGCAGAAGCAGTTTGCATGAGTGCCGGTCAGCTGCTACCTGAGTTTTCATTTCCAGATTGAAGTTGAAGTCTTCTAAAGCTAAGTACCCCGATGGGGATCCTTTTTTCTTGCTCTAACCAAAGTCAGAATAAGTTTAACAATTGTCTCGCCTGTGGAAAGCAAATACCACACCGAGGCTTCCATTCTTACTGCGTCACCTGTTTAGGCCCAGACCACGACGTACCTCACTGTCGCTTTTGTGCTTTGTTCATCGTCGCGCCCTTATTGTAGCTAAATATTTTCGCTCTCGATCACCGTATTCCGATATGGTTTTGGTAAGCCATCTGACTACCGATCTTCCAGAAAAACATAAGGATAAAGACAGAGACATACCGCACAGGTCCAAAACTGCCGACAAGGCTTCCGTTAAGGTAGTTGTCAGTTCGCCAGTCCTCTGTGAGGCACTTTTGCAGCCCCTGATGCCCACTTCTGTGGATTTGCAGGTGCTACCGAGACCCGTTTGGAGTCTGGTATGCTGCGAGACTCTTCTTTGACTAAGGATCCTGCGGATATCTCTACCTTGGATAGGTCCGCAGTCGCTGAGCTGGCACTGGCTTCCGAGGAAGTTCTTCGCATTACCAATACTCGACACAAACAGACAACGTCTTTCGCATCTTCAGTTCTTTCTAAAACTACCAAGTTTCTAAGGCCCAGGGTACGAACTACGCCTAAAAAAAACGACCCAAGCTCAGGCACCTGCTTCCTTGCCTCAATCTCGAATGCTTAAAATGGCAGAAGACCTTATGCTTATTAGGGGAAGCCAGCCTACCCCTTCCAAAAGAAAGAGATTTGTCCCCAGCAGTTTTATCTGACCAGGAGTCCAATGACTCTGAGGTTTCTGAATATGAAGACATGCAACCCCTTTCTGCCTGTGAGGATTCAAATGCAGAGGAATCCATTCCTTCTGCCTCTCTTCCAGAAGATTTTTCATTTCGTGAAACCCTACATACTTTAAGGGAGCATTTCCAATGGAAATACCCTCGGTCCAAAAAGAGACTCAGGAAATTCTTAGATTTACCACAGCCCAGACCTTTAGTCTTGGATGTTGTGGATGATATCTTTGTGGAATCCAGTTTGACTCCTGATGGAAACCTGACCGGTATTAGAGTCCCTGGCTCTCACAAATTCCTTTTCAAAAATCCTACTGCTGACCCAGAGGTAATCTCCCAAGGACCTAAAGGAATAAAAGCAACCACAGCTAAAAATCACACCCCCTTGGACAGGGATTCCTGAGTTTTAGACAGATGGGGTAAAACAAAAAGTATACACCTCTGCAACTCTTGCCATTAGAGCACTAAAATTGTCAGTTTCACATGCTGAAATACCAGCAGCATACTAGGGAACTCCTCAAACAAAAAAACAAATGTCTATCTTTCCTGCTTGTGCAGAAAATAAAGAATTACAGGACTTTATGCATTCTGCAAGCCAAGTTACTAAACACACCTTGCAATGTGGCTTTGACGCCCTAGAAGCATCTTGCAGGGCAGCAGTCACTAGTTCTGTACTTAGAAGGCATGCTTGGCTTAAGGAACAGACCTTGCTGGACAATGTCAAATCAAAACTACTGGATGCACCATTGAACAAAGATAATTTGTTTGGTACCAAGGCAGAAGAGGTCTTAAAAAGATGGAAGAAAAAGCAAAATCAGTGCAGACAGTTAAAGACTTCTTGCAAGTCCAGCCTCCGAGGTACAGTAGGCATTGCCCTTCCAAGCAGTGGTCCCTTTCTGGCCCCCTCAAGGTCAGCTCAGACAAGACCTGGGGTAAGCAGACCCCCCAGACAGCAGTCCAAGGGAATGCAGAGATCTAACTAATGGAGTTCCTTCACTTCAAAAACAGGGCGTGCTAAGCCACCCCTTATGGAAAGAACTCACAACGACTTTACACCTCCACCCCTTACCTTTGCCCACCTGCTTTTGCCCCTAGGAGGAAAACTCTCCTCCCATGCAAACAACTGGGCCTCTATCACTAACAGCCGATGGGTCCTCAGCAGTGTCCCAGGGATACAAATTTTACTTCCACACACTGCCAACCCCAAAAGAATTCCCAGATCTTCCTCCAAACCAGTGGGCAGAGGCCAAAAAACAGATCCATTCCCTGCTGTCCAGGAGGGCACTACAGCCTGTTCCAGCAGACCAGATAGGCCAAGGTTTCTATTCCAGGCTTGTCCTGGTACCCAGAAAAGAGGGCACCTGGCACCCAATCCTCGATCTATCAGTTCTAAACACCTTCTTGGCGATACCAAAATTCAAAATGCTCACCCTCCAGCAACTTCTTCCTATGTTCTCCAAGGATGCTTGGTTAGCCACCCTAGACCTAAAAGAGACCTACCTACACATCCCAATTAGGGATTCTTGCAGGAAATGTCTACGTTTCAGGGCAGGATCTATGCACTTTCAGTTCTCTGCGCTTCCCTTTGGCTTATCCACTGCTCCCAGAGTTTTCACAAAATGCCTGGCTCCAGCCATTGCTTTTTGCAGACAAAGAAATATTCAGATTTACCCCTACTTAGACAAGTCAGGAAAAGCTATTACAGCACCTGACCTTTGTAAAGGACCTACTGACCTCCCCTGGGGTATACCGTAAATGAAAAGAAATCCAAACTAGTCCCCACTCAAAAAATTGTATTCCTGGGAGCAAGCCTGGACACAGCATCCCAGATGGCATTCCTTACTCCAGAAAAACAAGCCCACCTGACAGGCTACTTCTCTCAACTAGCCACCAGAGCCCAGTTATCGCAAAGGAAAATCCTGCAAGCTCTAGGGTTCATGGCCTCCTGCATTCTACTCATTCCATATGCCAGACTGCATATGAGGAAACTACAATGGTACCAAAAAAGCCTTTGGTGTCAACACTCTTAGGACCTGGAAACTATCATACCAATCATACCCTGTCTAAGGAAAAATTTTCTTTGGTGGTCAGCAGCATGCAACCACAACAAGGGTCTTCCCTTCTCACAATCCCGCGCTGCCCAGACCCTCACCACAGATGCATCAGATTATGCCTGGGGTGCACACCTGGACGGTAGGTGCAATCAGGGCCATTGGAGCCCAAATCAAATGCATCTGCACATCAACCAAAAAGAGATGTTAGCTGTTAAGCACGTTCTGACAGCGTTCAGACCCCTACTCTCCCCGGGGCCTCTACTGATCAAAACAGACACCACAGTGATGTGCTATATTAACAAACAGGGAAGAACTCATTCTTATCCTCTCTGCAGGCTCACCATGACCCTTTGGCACACTGCTACAGCCATGCAAATTCACCTGCTAGCACAATTCCTGCCAGGCTCCCTAAACTCTCTGACAGACAGCTTAAGCAGAAACCTGCTAGACCCACACGAGTGGCAGCTAGACCACAGAACCTTCAACCTTGTAACCCAAAACTGGAGCACCCCGAAGGTGGACCTCTGTGCCTCGCACAACAACCACCAGCTCAGCAAATTCTGCACCAGGGAACCTCACAGCAAAGCCTGGAAAGTGGATGCTCTATCCTTCCAATGGGTAAACCTCTCGAGCTATGCATTTTCCTTTCTACCACTAATTTCAAGGGTACTGCTCAAAATAAGGGAGGAGAAACCAAGTGCAGTCTTGATTGCCCCTGACTGGCCACACCAGCACTGGTACCCACTGCTGCGCAGCCTGTCACCCGTGCCACCATGGCACCTACCTCAGATCCCAACACTCCTGACCCAGAAGAATGGAGAATTCATGCATCCACAATTGCAGACACTGAACCTGTCAGCCTGGCTTATTCCCTGATCTCTCCTCCAGCTGCCAGCTTAAACAAACAAATCCTGGATGTTATACGTGAGGTCAGATGCCCCAGCACTAGAAACTCCTATGCCGATAAGTGGAAAAGGTATTGCACCTGGATCCAGACTAAAGGAGCTGAAACAGCACAGCTCTCCCTACCTCTCATCCTGGATTACCTAGCAGACCTACTACACAGAGGCCTATCCTTCTCTTCTATTAAAATTCATGCCTCTGCCATCTCTGCTCATTACAGCAGAGAGCCACCTCTCTTCTCTCACCCTCTCATCAAACAGTTCCTACGAGGGGCTGGCAATTTAAGGCCACCCAGAAGAGTTCCTACCCCAGCTTGGTACCTTAACTTTGTGTTGGAAAAACTCACACTACCCCCCTTTGAACCTGCAGCTTTAGCAGAGTTAAAATTCCTCTCTTGCAAAACCGCCTTGCTTCTGGCCATCACTTCAGCTAAAAGAGTTTCAGAACTACAAGCACTCATGGCTGTAGAACCCTTCATCATTTTCCATGCTGACAGGGTCTCCCTCAGGATTAACCCAACTTTCATGCCTAAAGTAGTGTCCAGTGTGGCTCTCAACCAATCGGTTCATTTGCCCACTTTTTTTCCCTAACCCACAAAACAAGGGGGAAAGAATTCTGCATTCTCTAGATTTATTTTTATTTTTATTTATTTTACATTTGTTAACTGGGCTAGTCCAATTGGATATATTTCCATTTTCAGCAGAGGCCCGGGGAGAAAAGCTCCACAGTAACATTAAAAACAAGAATTTATAATGCACACTTGTAAGAGAAAAAAAGTAAAAATATAAGAAATGTAAAACAAATAATAAATGGGAGAGCAGTAGTTACAAGGTCATACTATATACATAAACACCATATTCGAAAAAAAAAAAAGAAATATTTACAGAAATAAAAAAAAAACTTTGAAAAGGAGATTAGGTACTCTTACAATGAAATATATGAGTTTGTTTACAGTATGTTAACAGTTATTTCATATCCTATTTACAACAATAATTTAAAACAGTTTCTGCTACTCGGGGGTAGATAGTGTTAAAAAAAGGTGAGGGGAGACAGGATAGACAAAATGAGAAGAGAATACAGACAATTAGTCAGGGTAACAGCAAGGGCATAACCAGTGTGTTTTAAGATGTTGCTTCAGCCTTTGCTTAAATAGTGGGAAGGAGGGAAGTACCGTTAGATCTGATGGCAACATATTCCAATATTTTCCAGCTGTATTAGAAAACAAGGAGTCGCCTGCTAAGTTATTTGACTTAGTAGTTCTAGCCAGTAGTTTGGTAGAAGAGCGTAAGGAATTGAGGTTAGCATAGGGGGTAATAAGGTCGGAGAGTATCGGTGTGTTGTTGGGTTGGTAGAATATCCTATGAAGAATGGTAAGTTGGGAAAGTATCAGTAAGTTTTCTAGTTCAAGCCAGTCAAGCTGCTTTAGGTTCAGACAGTGGTGTGTTCTAAATGGGTTCCCAGTGGCAAACCTGGTAATGTTATTATAGGAATTAGTTAGTTTAGTGAGATTCTTTTTCTTTAAGTTAGTATATATATATATATATATATATATATATATATATATATATATATATATAGGGGAAGCATAGAGAAGAGTGGAGATTAGATGGGAGTGAGCAATTGTAGCTCTGGCTGTTGGTGTTAAGAAATGTTTTATTCTATATAGGGAGCACAATTTTCTATTTACGGTTTTTATAATGTTATTTATATAATTGTCAAATGAAAGGTTATTGTCAGTTAAGACTCCTAATAATTTGGTGGTAGAGTCTGGGGTTATGATGGTATCATTATCTGATTTGATTGAGAAATTGATTGGGGGGGACTTACTGTTAGGTGTGAAGAGTAAAAGCTTGTTGTTTTTGGCATTCAAAAGGAGGCAATGTTTTAGGAACCAAGCCTCAACTGAGTTGAATACTGTCTGAGTTAGGGATTGAAGTTTAGATGTGGAGTTGGCAGAGCATATGAGTGTGGAATCATCTGCATATTGTATGCAGGTAGCTTACGGGATTGCTAAGAAAAGGTCGTTGATGAATACTGAGAATAAAAGTGGACCGAGAATGGAGCCCTGAGGGACTCCAAGGGAGACTGGCAGGTGGGAAGATGGTTGATTCTCCCAAAGGACTGCTTGTTGCCTATTATTACGGTAGGACTTAAACCAGTGGATGGCCTTAGTGTCAAGAGCAAGGGATTCAAGAGTTTTTAGGAGTAGGGGGTGGTTGACCATGTCAAAAGCTTTTGACAGATCAATAAAGAGTGCAGATGAGAGGAGGTTGTTACGGTTTTTATTGATAGTCGGTGAAAGATAGGGAGGGCTGTGGAGGTACTATGAAATGGCCTGAATCCATGCTGACACTTGGCTAGTATATTATGTTTGGTTAGGTGGTTAATTAGTTGATGGCGAATACATTTTTCCATAACTTTTGCTAAGGGTGATAAGAGAGCTATAGGCCTGTAGTTGGAATACTTATTGGAGTTTCTACCTTTATGTAGAAGAATGATGTGGGAGATTTTCCAGATATCTGGGATGGTTTCTTCATTAATGGTTCTGTTTATAAGGATGGATACAGGATAAGCAACTGCTTTGGCTGCTTTTTGTAGATATTCAGATGGTATTTGGTCTGCAGAGGGGGTACATGGCTTAAGTTTATGTAAAAGTTTTTGGATATACGAGGTAGCGATGGGTTTAATTTGGAAAGTTGGGAGAGTATTAGGTAGAGATGTTTGGAGATTAGAGTTGTTTGTGGACAGTTGACAGGCAAGAGATTTTATGGTGTCGGTGAAGAAGGTATTGAAGGCATTGGCAGTTTGAAAGGAGGTATTTTTATCTGCCCCTAGAGGGGGTGGTGTACTGGAGTGCCCTGGGTGAAGGAGTCTATTAATATTAGACCAGAGGTTTTGTGGATTGCTATGGTGTGATTGCTGCAGCATACAGTAGTAGTTTATTTTGTCAGTCAGTATAGCTTTTTTAGTAGTATTCCTTAGCTGTTTAAATGTTTGTCGCTCTGAAATATTTTTGGATGCTCTCCACTTGGTCCATGATTTATTTCTAAGCAATATGAGTTGGCGTGTTTCTTTTGAAAGCCAGGGGGAAGGTTTGGACTTCATTCTAATAGAACGTTTAGGAGCATGCTTATCAAAAGTAGTTAAGAATTTAGAGTTGAAATATTTAACTGCCTGCTCAAGAGGGAGAGTTTTTAGTGGGTACCAGTTACAGGCATTAAATTCATTTTGAAATAACACAGGGTTAAAATGTTTGTTGGTTCGAGAGATCTTGTAAGTAGGGGTGTTAGGGATGTCATTCTTTTGTCTTATAATGTAGGTTAACATGTGATCACTTAAGTCATCCGGTAGAGTACCTACCTTGTAACTTTGTTGTTGCTTATTAATGAGTATCCAGTCTAAGTTACTCTCTCTGTTGTTGGGTTTGTTAAGTCTAGTGGTGGTGGTAATAGTTTGACTAAAGCCATGAAGATTAATATGTGATGAGGGATTTTCTGTGTTAACACATTTCCAATCAGTATTAAAATCACCAAGTATAATTGTTTCTTGTGGGTGAGAAGTTGATACCCAGCTTAGAATGTCTTCTATTACAGTGGTATTATTACCAGGGGGTAGGTAGATGCAGATAATATATAGGGCTTTGGAAGCGTTTAGTTGAAGTTGGGAGATAAGAACTTCAGCCTTACTATCCTGAGGTGGGTTATAAGATATGGAGGAGATCTGTAGGGTGGATTTATACAGTAGTGCTACTCCTTCACCCATATGTTTTGTGCGGTCTAGTCTCAATATGTTATAACCTGGGGGGATTATTTCATTATCTTTAGTTACAGGTTTTAGCCAGGTTTCTGTGAGGCAGAGGGTATGAAAGGAATGAGCATCAAGGAGGGCATGGAGATGGGCAATTTTATTATTTGTACTGCAGATATTAAGATTACCTAAAAGTAAAGAATTTGAGAGACAGGTTTGGGTAGTTAGGGTGGAGGAGCTGGTAGAAGGGGTTATAAAAGTTGGGATGTTTGTTGGGCCTGGGCTAGAGTGGATGTCACCATCTTTTAAGGTAGGAGTTTTTATGACAGAAAATGGGTAGTTGAGGAAGTTGATTAGGAATTTTTGTTTTTTTACAGTAGTGTTATTGAATTTAATATGAGTAAGTCGATGATACTTGGCTAGCAGGTAGCAGGGTGTGGATGTTGTGTTTATTTGAAAATGGGTAAAGGTGTAGTTGTGAATAGCTGTTTGTTTAGGAGAGTAGTTGTAGTCATGATTAACTTTATTAATGGAGGTGAAGCGATAGGCAGAGGTGAGAATGGATAAGAGAGTGAGTAGTATTAAAATTTTGGTTAGGATAGGTTTAGTTGGTGAAGACATATTTTTAAAGAGTTTCTTATATAGCTATAATAGGAGACCGGGTAAGAAATATAAAGGAACGTGTGTGTTTTGTAAAATTCTTAGTAAGGGGAGCAGTGATAGGTAGTGAATAGCCTTGAGAGGTTTAGGGGGAGGTACTGGATGTTGGAGGTAAGGAAAAGGTAAAGTAGGTGGTGTGTGGTCAAATTAAATAAATTGGTTGAAGTATTAGATTGGATGGTTGGGGGAGAGGGTGTGGTTAAGGAAATATAAGTTTAGGACCCCTGGAGGTGGGTGGGAATTAGGGGTAGGGTAGGGGAGCGGAGTGAGCCCGCAGGGCGAGCGGAGCGGGAAGAGCCAAAGGAAGTTAGAAGGCAGGTCTGCCTGGAAACAATCAGAAGAGTAGAGGGCAAGTTAGAGGGTGAATATATAGTATTGCTGAGAGAATAGTTTGCATACAAATAAGAGCAGAGAGGTTTGGAGGACCACACAGGGCACAAACTACATAGACTGTTATACTTGCAGAAAGTCAGAGAGGAAAGGCTGAGATGGACTATACAGTGAGAGAAAAGGAGAGGGAGAGAAGATATACTAGCAGTGAGGAGCAGGAGAAAAACAAAGTAGAAGTAGTATATTCAAGGTAGTAAGTGGGAGACTTCAGTCAGTAAGAATAGGCAGAAATGCAGTTGACAGAGGGTTTGGACTTAAGGTCCGGGGAGGAGAAAAGTTAGAATGGTAGAATAGCACAGAAACAGTATATAGGCTGAGGGTAGCTGTAGAGATAGAACAGGGGCTGCTGGCATCTGCTTTATGTGGCAACTAGCAAGGAAGCACTATAAAGGCTTTTATATCATTCACTCTAACATTAACCAAGACACTAGTTCATCATATAGCACATTCTACAAGGACACATACTTCCAAGGGACTTTTTTGTTTAAGCTTTTGTTGGCTCCTAGACCGATGGTTACAGGTGCAGAAGTTAGGATACACAACACACTGTTGCTGTTACTGTGGCCACAAGAAAAAACATAGGGGAGGGTCCTGTAGGATTCCAAGGGACTTTTTTGTTTAAGCTTTTGTTGGCTCCTAGACCAGGTGCAGAAGTTAGGATACACAACACACTGTTGCTGTTACTGTGGCCACAACAAAAACCACAGGGGAGGGTCCTGTAGGGTTCCAAGGGACTGTTTTGTTTAAGCTTTTGTTGGCTCCTAGACCGATGGTTACAGGTGCAGAAGTTAGGATACACAACACACTGTTGCTGTTACTGTGGCCACAACAAAAACCACAGGGGAGGGTCCTGTAAGGTTCCAAGGGACTGTTTTGTTTAAGCTTTTGTTGGCTCCTAGACCGATGGTTACAGGTGCAGAAGTTAGGATACACAACACACTGTTGCTGTTACTGTGGCCACAAGAAAAAAAACACAGGGGAGGGTCCTGTAGGGTTCCAAGGGACTTTTTTGTTTAAGCTTTTGTTGGCTCCTAGACCGATGGTTACAGGTGCAGAAGTTAGGATACACAACACACTGTTGCTCTTACTGTGGCCACAAGAAAAAAAACACAGGGGAGGGTCCTGTAGGGTTCCAAGGGACTTTTTTGTTTAAGCTTTTGTTGGCTCCTAGACCGATGGTTACAGGTGCAGAAGTTAGGATACACAACACACTGTTGCTGTTACTGTGGCCACAAGAAAAAAACACAGGGGAGGGTCCTGTAGGGTTCCAAGGGACTTTTTTGTTTAAGCTTTTGTTGGCTCTTAGACCGATGGTTACAGGTGCAGAAGTTAGGATACACAACACACTGTTGCTGTTACTGTGGCCACAAGAAAAAACACAGGGGAGGGTCCTGTAGGATTCCAAGGGGCTTTTTTTGTTTAAGCTTTTGTTGGCTCCTAGACCGATGGTTACAGGTGCAGAAGTTAGGATACACAACACACTGTTGCTGTTACTGTGGCCACAAGAAAAAAACACAGGGGAGGGTCCTGTAGGGTTCCAGGGGACTTTTTTGTTTAAGCTTTTGTTGGCTCCTAGACCAATGGTTACAGGTGCAGAAGTTAGGATACACAAACCACTGTTGCTGTTACTGTGGCCACAAGAAAAAAAAAACACAGGGGAGGGTCCTGTAGGGTTCCAAGGGACTTTTTTGTTTAAGCTTTTGTTGGCTCCTAGACCGATGGTTACAGGTGCAGAAGTTAGGATACAATACACACTGTTGCTGTTACTGTGGCCACAAGAAAAAAACACAGGGGGAGGGTTCTGTAGGGTTCCAAGGGACTTTTTTGTTTAAGCTTTTGTTGGCTGCTAGACCGATGGTTAAAGGTGCAGAAGTTAGGATACACTACACACTGTTGCTGTTACTGTGGCCACAAGAAAAAAATGCAGGGAAGAGACCTGTAGGGACAGTGCGTAGTTACTTGGAGAGACGCTCAGCAGTGTAGATGTGTGCAGACAGCTAAGATGTTACCTGGATAGAATTAAATCTATTAGGAAAACTGACCAGTTGCTAGTCAGCTTTGCAGCAGGGGCAGAGGGCAAGACCATATCCAAACAGTCTCCAAATGGCTAACGCACTGCATCCGTTTCTGCTACAAACCACTGGAAACCACCCGCTAAGGGGGTCAGGACGCATTCCACCAGGGCAACCTCCACCTCTGTAGCTTTTCTCAGAGGGGTCTTTACCCAGGGACATTCTGGAGACTGCAACAGAACTTCTGTTCATACCTTCACCAAGCATTACCACCTGCCTATCTTCTCCAAGTCCAGGGCAGGCTTTGCAATCGCAGTCTTGCAGGGCATCCTAGCCAGCCCACCCAGTCTTCTTGAATGCCTCCACCTTTTCTTCAGCTTTGGGAATCAACCCAAGTGTTATAACTGCAACAGTGAAACACAAAGAACATAGTACAGTTGTGTACACTTACCGTAAATGTAGATGTTGGAGTGTATTCACTGTTGCAGCCCTGGTTTTGCACCCTCCCATTCCCCTTCTCTCTCTCTCTCTGTTCCTCACTCCTTACAGGGAATTTTTGGTATTTACTTTCTACTGATGGTGTTCTTCCACCATAACCTATCTCCATATTTGGCGGCTCCTGACAGTTGGGAAAAGAGAATCTGACGTAATGGCGTCGGCTGCCTGATTTTATACCACTGACGACCCAACATCAGTCCTGGAGCAACAGCAACCGACGCAGAAATACTAAGCCTCTAGTATTCAGGCCAACTGAGGGCTACCCCTGGCAGGATAACACAAGTGTGATGACTGCAACAGTGAATACACTCGAACATCTGCTTTTATGGTAAGTGTACACAACTGTACTTTCCTCACTGCTGCATTAGCTGTGCCCACCTTCCACCCCTGCTCTTGTATGTAGTTATATAAAGTATGGTTATATGTGATTCTACTTTATATGTCTCTGTGTTGTTGTTATTTTTGGTTTATGATTGCTAGGCTCTTTTCTCTCTCTCTCTCTCTCTGTATGGGCAAGAAACTCATGGAAAAATCTTCACTCTGACTGCTGATTTCCCACATTAGAGCTAGCCAGTCAGCAGTCAGAATGGAGGTTTGTTGGGATGGGGACAGAGGTTTGTGAAGCTGGCCAGTGGTTGTTTCTTGGGCAGGAAAACAACCTGTATAGCCTAAAGGCTAATACAGCACTGAGGAATTCGAACACCTGCTGTTATAGTTAAGGACAACTTATATAACTGTACTTTCTTCGCTGTTGCAACTGCTTTCTTAGCCTTTTTATTAGCCAGCCATTATTCCTTCTTAGCCTGGTCCGTCTTTTCTATCGCCCACTTTATCGTGCACTCCACCTTTCTTTTGAGAACTTCCTAGACTTCTGCATTCACATATTTGTTCTGTAGCCCTCACACATGCTCTTTTGGGATGTTGCCATTCTTCAGCTCTATTTCCTCCTTTTCCTGAGGTGCTAGATCCCTTAGTATTTCCTTGAACCTTTGTGCTTTCACTCCAGTCATCTTTGAAGTCTTCAGCTTACTCTGTTGACCTTGGAGCCTTCTCTGACAACTGCTTACACCTGATTGTGGCCACCAGTTGTTTATGCTGTGAGCCAACTATTTCACTGGGGATAACTTTGTAATCTCTGATTCTATGCCAGTGCCCTTTCCTTACTAGAACGAAGTGTGAGTTGCATGTTGGCCACACTTGTAGGTCATCTTGTGATTTGCTTATTCTTGCTAAACCATGTCTTGTCCACCACTAAGCCATTTGTCAGACAGAAGTCTAGAATGGCTTCTCCCTTATTCATGTAGACCAATGTAGTCCTCGTATCCTACTCTGTCTGTCCCCGTTTGACTTTCAGGTCCTTCATTATCAACAACTCATGTTATCCTGTTTTATCTACATAAATACAAATATTTAGGCACAGGTAATGATGTCCTTCTACCATGCCAATATATCAAAACAATCATTCCCATAATAAGTGTCCATTGTCCCTGTTGGTCATAAAAATATCTAAATTAGTGCTTGCTTTAATATAATTTGGTAGTCTATTCCATGCATCAGCTACTGTCTCAGGTAATCAACTAGTGTACATCTCTTATTCCCATGTATAATCTCCTACAGAAGTTGTCTTTTGATTCTCTATAACCTCGAACATTCCCAGAGGTAGTTGTCTCTAAATGTCCTATATACCTGAATAAGGTCTTCTGTAAAATAGCTACATGAAGCACTGTACAAGTTCAGATATTTTAATGTTTCATATTAACATAACATTTTCACATCCATCGATGCCCTTGGCATATTTCTCCTGTACTCTTTTCAATTTTACTTATGCTAGTTATGATATACGGTTTCTGTATTAGTAGTCCATACTCTAGTTTTGTTCTGATGTAATTTACAGACCGTGATTTATCCTTTATGATTTCCTAGATTTTATTATCTTTTTATGCATCCTGTAGTAAATGTTTATTGTGTTTCACCATTGCAGAAATAACTACTTGGGGTTTCCTGTTGTGAAAGCCCTTGACTGGCCTAAATACCAGTGACTTATTCCCCTCCTCCTGACTTAGCAGACACACTTCGTCTGACATCTGAACATCAGGGTGTAAGAGTCTTCAGCTGGTACCATTTTCTCATGCATTCCTTTAAACCCATTTAATCTTGTAAACTAGCTTCTGACTCAAAAACTAATTCTTAGCCCACACAAAAAGAAAAAAGAAAACCGTGCCTTTTGATAATGCTCAGACTCCAACTGGTTTGTTATGGTATCCTCCTAAAAGCCTATTGAAAACGTGCAACATAAGTACTTTGGAATTTAGGTTAATCCAATCTCAGCCTAAAAAACATGCTCATCTTAATAAGACCAAAAAAAAAATTCTATTCTAGAAAAGTCTCCCATTTCTTTTCTGCCTGAAGGTAAAAGGTAAAACTGGGGCTTGAATACAGGTTGCCAGGAAGTCGCAACAACATCTGGAAAAAAAACCCTCAGATCATTCCAAAACCTTGTATTAAAATCTGCTGTTTCAAAGTCCTTGCCCAAAAAAGAGAGCACCACCCTTTCTCTTAGGAAAGGGTTAGGTGGCACCCTTTACATTTTAGGACCACTCTGTTAATAGCCGGCCTGGTTTTTAAACTCACAAGCATAATAGCGTTTCTCTGTGTAACACAGACTGTACAAGCCGCCTACTCCCTGTAAGCAAAGATTCTTCCGGCACATACCATCAATTTGAAACACCCTCACTCAAGACTGCACTCAACCAAGTGTATATTCTTCATACTCGCACCTAAAGTGTGGTCTTCCATCCTGCCACATTTAAATGATACCAAAATAATGCAGTCATATAAACCCCCTCAACCCTTAGTATGCTTCATTTCTTATGTGTGACTACTCAAGCACCAGCACCTCCCATCCCCCTACCTCTGCCCTTCTACTCATCCTCCCCTCCTTTTCTGTCATCCTACAACTTTGTCCAAAGCTTTAGCATGTACTCTATGTAGTAAGCATTGAATTTTTCAAATCAATGTATTTCAGTATGTAGACTGTGTTCTTAAAAAGCATTTACTTCGACAATTGGCTAAGCTTCTGGTGTCATTCTAAGGGGATCCAGTATCTGTCTGCCTGGGATGACATGATCGACAGACGATGCTTTGCCAGAGATGGCCAGAACCTGTCGGCCTTGGGATTCTGGATACTGGCTAAGGCTCTTGCCACTCCTATAGTGCCTTTTTTAGGCAAGGTTCAAATGACAAATTCACCACCGTAACAGGTACAAGCAAGCAAAACCTGAGGGTAATGCTACTCAATGCTAGAAGTCTAAACCTCAAAATGCACTCGCTCGAGGCACTCCTTAAAATGGAAAACATCGACATCTGTGCAGTGACAGAGACCTGGTTCAAGGCTCCAGAGAGCACCCCTGCATTACCAGGCTATAATTCATACCACACCTTTTGGCCACTTAACCTGGACCGAAACACTAAAGGCAGAGGCGTGCCCATATTCATTAAGAATATCCACACACCTTCAGGCTAGTTGCTCAGAATAATGCATCCAAGATTATCCAAGTGCAGCTAACTCTGGGCAAGACCACAATCCAAATTGTAGCTTGCTACAGATCCCCCCAATGCCCCAGGATTACCCACTCCTCATTTCTTGATGCATTGGAAAATATTAGGGTACAACCCAACACCCTAATAATGGGCGAGTTCATCTACCCCACCATTAACTGGGAAAACTGCTCATGTACCAACTCTTTGCTCAACGTTTTCTGGAATTCATAAATTCCAATGCCTTGGATCAACTTATCCACACCCCCACCAGGGGCAGCAATATCCTAGACCCGGTCATTACCAACATGGGAAACTAGTGATGTTAAGTTGTCTATCTCGCCTTCATTCTTGCTGGATGGGTTCGGAGCCGACCTCGGCTCCGACTCGGCCACTCTAAAAGCTCGAGAGTTGGTTCCACCTGCTCGAGGCTGCCCCTATATCCCACAATGCTAGGCGTGAATTACCTCAGATCTCGTTTGCCGCTACAGCGATCGAGGTTGTTTTCTACCGGCTCCAGGTCAGTTTTAATTAGATTAGTCTAATAACTGTTTAAACTCCCTTTAGTTTAGTTTTTTCTCTTTTACCTTTAGTGTAGTGGATTTTTTGTCCTTTCTACCCTTATTCAGCCCCTTTCTTCAAGAACTAATAAGTTCTTTCCTTAGGCCTTCGGGCCCTTCCATCCCTTACAGTGTGTGTATGTGTTTTGGTAAGGGTTTATATCTATATAAGCTAACTTTTTCAATAGCTTTAAATTAATATTCTGACAGTGTAATCGGTGTGTGTGTGTTTTTGTGTGTGGTTACACTTTCGGTTCCTTGAAAATGTCCAAGGATTCAAAGGTCTCAGACTTCAAGAAGTGTGACTCGTGCTGTCAGAAAATGTCTCTGACAGACGGTCACACTTCTTGTGTGTACTGCCTGGGACCTTTACACCTGCAGGACTCTTGTGCTGTATGCCATGGCTTCAGCCCTAGAGTCCTGCAGGAAAGGAAAAGCAAACTCATACTAAGGGGTTTGCTTAAGCCTGAAGGTTCCCTATCTGCTACCTCGGGAAAACCTTCCAAGACTTCTAAGACCTCGACTCCAGCTTCTGAGTCGAGGCCTAAGGCTTCGAAGTCTACTGCTACATCGGCTCCGGCTGGAGCCGATGAGCCTTTGACTACAGCTTCTGTGGTTCCCTCGGCTCCGGCTGGAGCCACGGTATTGGAGATTCCTGGGTCAGCTCCGATCAGACCATCGGAGCCGACATCTAGAAAGAGGTCGAGGTCACCATCCCTTGGCTCTGTTCATTCGGCTCCAGCATCTCCCTTGCTGTCTGAACGGAGCCACAGATCTCACTCCTCCAGGTCATCGAGGCTCTCGGATCATGACCTCCAGAGGGTAGTGAGTCGACTTCTAAAGTCCGAGGCACTGGCCCAAATGCTTCAGAGCCCGACTCATCAGTCGATGCCTCAACCTATCCCTCTAAATATTCCTCCTCCGACTCCTTTGAGCTCGGAGCCGGGGCGTCTCGGAACCGAGACTGTGGTAGCGTCAGAGCCAATACATTTGTCTTCGGCTCCGTCGTCGGCTCCGATTTCTTCTTTTGAAGAATCTCGGCGCCGGACTTCCCTCGTCGGCTCCGAGGGGGTGAGTGGCATTGGACCCTTGTCCGACCCCCCTCTCCCTCTCGGTGCTTCGGCGCTGGTGAGTTCGGCTCCGACATCGGCCTCGGAGCCATCTCTGTCGGTGCCGAGGGAGGTTCTCAGCTTCTCGGAGCGGGGACCTCTGGCTCTGCCTGACAGGGGTGCGTTCGAGGTCATGCGGAGTGTGTTGGAACCTTGTTCAACTCCACAGTCGGCTCCGTCTGTCCCTCCCTCTTCGGTGCCTCAGGTTATGTCTACTCACTCCCTCATCCCAGACCGCAGAGAGCCAGCTCCTCAAGAATCCCCTGTGGGGATCTCATCCTCTTCCGAAGCCTCCCCTGAATTGGCAGGGGAGCCCCCTAGGAAGAGAAAGTGTAAGAGGAAGCACATAGACTCACCTGAGTCTGTCACCTCTGACACAGATTGAGGATTCCGAGGGTTCCCCCCGTTCCCCTTCTGAAGATGTCTCCTTTGCGGACATTCTAGAGATCCTGAAACAGAGGGGAAATTGGCCAGCCCTTAACCCTTCGGAGGATGAATCTGTGTATCTTGAGGCGTTTGGCTCTCGCCCTTCCACCTCCTGGGTGTCCCCCCTTTGATCCCCTCATGCAGGTGGTGGCAAAGAAAGCCTGGACGGCTCCTGACTCAGTGGACCCTACCCCCAGGAGACCTTCTAAATTTATAACAGCACCAACTGACAAACAATTTCTGACCAAAGGTGTTTCTGTGGATGCTATGGTGGTAGCTGCTGCCACCAAGAAGGAACTAGCTGATCCTTCAGTGCCTGTTCATCCCCCTAACAAAGAATCTAGGTCTATGGACAGGTATGGGAAGCGGATGTTTTCGTCAGCGACCTTCGCAATGCGTTCGCTGAACTACCTATGCCATTTCACCCGTCTCCAGAGAGACTTGATCAAGGAAGCGAGTGAGATGTTGAAGGATCCTACAGCTGCAGATTTTCAGGACAAAATGAACACCCAGCTGACTACCCTGAATTCGATAGCTAACTCCTCCATGCGCCTCCTTTCATATGCGGCTGATGGAGCGAGTAGAGCCGCAGGGACAGGTGTCGCCTTACGCCGGCATGCCTGGATGCGACTATGCAATTTTGCGGACCCCTTTAAAACGTCTTTCACTAATTCCTCGTTTGATGGATCATCTCTCTTTGGTCCTCAAGTGAAAGAAACCTTGACTAGGTGCGAGACGGATGGCAAAACTCTGTCTGCCGTCGGAGTCCGTTTTCTACTCCTTCTAGACCTTACCCCAAAGGCCAGAAAAGTGGGAAAATGTGGTTCCATAAACAATCTCAAGGGAATTTGCCTGACGACAGAGTCGGTTCCCCTCCAGAGGCAGAGGAGGGAACAATAATGGTAGACGTCGCCCCAGAGGCAGAGGGGGTCCGCAGAACCAGGGCAATCGAGAAACCTTTTCCGATAAGCCCTTTCAGCATCCCTGAGGTGTTGCCCGACTGTCCACCTTCGGAGGCAGTCGGGGGAAGATTGTCACTGTACCCAGAAGCCTGGCTATCCCTAACTCAAGACAAGTGGGTACAGTCCATCATTTCCGATGGCTATTCCATTCCCTTCGTTCGCATTCCAAACCAATCGAAAAAATCCCTTCCAGATGTTCCACCCGCTCAAAGGGATCTTGCAGCTTTGGAAATTTCAAAGCTGCTTACAAAAAGAGCAATTCAGCCAGTTCCAGCAGACCAGCAAGGATCCGGAATCTACTCCAGGTTCTTTTTAGTTCCAAAGAAAACAGGGGACTGGAGACCAATTTTGGATCTCAGTATCTTGAACAAGTCGGTCAAGAAAACAAGATTTCGGATGGTCACGCTACAGTCCATCCTTCCCCTATTGGGAAAGGAAAACTGGATGTGCTCTATAGACCTTCAGGATGCGTACTATCACATAAAATGAACAGGCGCTCCAGAAGATTCCTCCGCTTCAGGCTGGGAACCAGTCATTTTCAATTCAGGGCCCTGCCCTTTGGTCTCACCACTGCCCCCCGGGTGTTTACCAAATGCATGGCAGTGGTAGCTTCTCACCTGAGACGTCAAGGATTCCAGGTGTTTCCATATTTGGACGACTGGCTCCTCACAGCTCCCACCAAGCATCTTCTTCTAATGGCCAGGGACTACACCTTTCGCATTTGTCAAAACTTAGGCATTTCAATAAATTGCGAAAAGTCTGTTTTGTCGCCTTGTCGTACTATTACCTTCATAGGAGCAAATCTAGACACAGTCAACATGTCTGCGAGGCTAACGGATCAGAGAATAACAGACATACACAAACTGGTCTCGCTCCTCTTCAGCAGCAACAGAGTCAAAGCCAGGTTAGTTCTAAAAGTATTGGGGATTATGGCGGCTGCCATACCTCTGCTTCCATTAGCCAGATTCCACATGAGAATCCTTCAATGGATGCTCTTCACACAATGGTCATACCAGCAACTTCCGATGTCCCACACCATTATGATTACGCAAACATGCAAGAATCATCTTCTGTGGTGGATGTCTTCCCCTCAGCTCTTATTGGGAAGACCCTTTGTTCCTTCCCCTCCGGTTGCTACTCTGACAACGGACGCCTCCCTGATCGGGTGGGGGGGGGGGCATTATCAGGGCAGAACTGTCCAGGGCACATGGCAACCAGACGAATGCCACTTGCACATAAATGTTCTAGAGATGAGAGCAGTGCTTTTAGCGTTGCAAGCCCTTCAAGTCTCTCTTCCCTTGGGAACGATAGCAATCCAGAAGGACAATATGTCTGTAGTGTGGTATATCAACAAACAAGGCGGAACCAGGTCCTATCCCCTATGTCGAGAAGCACTCAGACTGTGGCAATGGGCGATTTCTTCTCAGCGGTTTCTGATAGCAACGCACATCCCCGGGAAGTCCAATCAAATCGCGGACAAGTTGAGCAGAGCTATCCTCATGCCTCACGAGTGGTCTCTGAAAGACTCTGTTGTGAGAGAAATTTTTCTCAAGTGGGGTCAGCCTTGCTGCGACCTTTTTGCTACTCCCCAAAACAGCAAGTGCAGAGATTATTTCACACTATTCCCGTTACCAGACCAGCCCAGCAGAGACGCTCTAGTCCAAGTTTGGCCCCGGGGACTTCTGTATGCATTTCCCTTCCCACTAATCTCTCAAGTGATACAGAAAGCTATCGCTCAGAAGGCCTCATTGATCCTCATTGCTCCTTACTGGCCTCGACAGGTTTGGTTCCCCTTTCTACATCAATTTTTGTTGGAGCAACCTTGGCATCTGGACCTAGTTCCAGATCTTTTGATCCATCAGTCGGGTCAGTTACATCGCTCCCTCCCCTCTCTGAACCTCACTGCTTGGTTCCTCCAGTTCCAACCTTAGCCAGGCTTCCTCAAATATCTCACTCTGTTCGAGATATTTTGATAGCTTCCCACAAATCTTCCACTCGAAAGATTTATCTGAGTAAGTGGAAACGTTTTGCCTATTGGGCTCAAGGAAGGGACTTAGATCCTTTCACTGCTCCCATCCATATGGTTCTTGATTTTCTAGCTGAACTCTTTCATGCAGGTTCATCTCCTTCTACTCTCAAAGTTCAATTGGCAGCTATATCTAACTTTCATGTGGGCATTTCAGAGTCTGCCATAATGTCCCACAAGCTTTGCAAAGCCTTTTTGAAGGGAGTTTTTCTACTCAGACCTCCTATAAGAAATCCTCCTCCTCCTTGGGACCTTAATTTAGTTCTCAGTTCTTTGATTCTCCCCCCTTTCGAACCTGCAGCTTCCTGTTCTTTAAAATTGCTATCATGGAAGACTCTCTTTCTGGTAGCTATTACTTCAGCTAGAAGAGTTTCAGAACTTCATGCTCTCAGCTGTCGACCACCATATCTGTTGTTCCACAAAGACAGGGTATCTTCTGAACTAACCCGTCCTTTTTACCTAAGGTAGCCTCTGCTTCTAACCTTAATCAAAGCATTGACCTTCCTGTGTTTTTTCCAGAATATTCTAATAGGTCTGAACAAAAACTGCATTGGCTAGATGTTCATCGTCAGTTAAGGTACTATTTGGATAGGACCAAACAATTCAGAAAAACTGACCAGCTGTTTGTCTCTTATGCGGTAGGCAGAAAGGGACTTTCTCTTTCTAAGGTATCGCTATCTAGATGGCTAACATCTCTGATTTCTATTGTTTATGAAATTAGACACCAAAAGCTGCCTAACAAACCTAAAGCCCACTCCACCAGAGCTTTGGCTACTTCTATAGCCTTCCAAGACAGACTGCCTATTGACACCATTTGTGCAGCGGCTACTTGGGCTACTCCTCATACTTTCATTTCACATTATAAGTTGGATTTAGCTTCTAGACATAGAGCTAACTTTGGTACCACTGTTCTCAAGAGTCTGTTCCGTTAGGCCACCCGGGACAAAGTGCTAGGGACGCGGTCCCATCCAGCAAGAATGAAGGCGAGATAGACAACTTAACATATAGAAGTTATGTTCTTACCATAACGTTCCATGTTAGTTGTCTTCTTCTCGCCTTCTTTCTTGCGTCCCACCCTCCTTCCCCCTGGCCTGGCAGACCTGGAGGAGTTTGATTATGACCTCCCTTTCTACCACCTCTTTGCTATAGCTATATGCTCTGCGGTGCATATTTTCCTGGATCAGGCCTTAGGTCACCTTTCCTCTTTCCTTTTGTTTATAGAGGTGGACTCCCTTTCCAGTATTTCTGGTTGTATTTTTAGCTGGGCCTAGCTCACAAACGAGATCTGAGGTAATTCACGCCTAGCATTGTGGGATATAGGGGCAGCCTCGAGCCGGTGGAACCAACTCTCGAGCTTTTAGAGTGGCCGAGTCGGAGCCGAGGTCGGCTCCGAACCCATCCAGCAAGAAAGAAGGCGAGAAGAAGACAACTAACATGGAACGTTATGGTAAGAACATAACTTCTATTTCCACACCAGAGGTCAGTTCCTCGTTGGTCATATCCGACCACAAGCTAATCACCCTAGACAGCCACATCCCGCCCCTACCATCCATTAGGGAAATCCCCATAAAAATTTCTCCAAAGGCAACTTCACGTTTCTTAAGACAGAAATGGCAAACTTCACGACACCCATCCAGATGGACAATAGAGGTACGACTGCTGAATCCTACACAAATGCACTTTATAAGCACTTACACGAGTGCATGGATCGTGCTATCCCTAACAGAACCAAGATGCTGTCCTCCAAAAAAAGGAAGCCAATCTAGTGGTCCCCTGCCATAAACAAACTCTACAACAGAAGAAAGAAACTGCTGCAAAAAAGAGTAAAATCCCATGATTGGAGGAACTCCCTGGTCAGCCTCAGTAAGAAGCTGAGATCCCTCATAAAACCTCCAAAGCTAATTAGGAAAACAAAATCACCACCGTTTCTAAAGACAACCACCAAGCATTCTATAGCTATTCCAAAAATCTAAATGGTAACACTCAGATCTGCTCTGAGTTACAGCACAATGGCTCTAAATGTACAGAACCAACTGATGTTGCCAACATCCCGGCAGATAGGTTCAGTGCTAACTTTATCCCCCTCTCACCCCCTAAAGGATCCATCTCTATACCGGAAGAATGCAAAGTTTCTGTAATCACGACTGCACAGGTAAAATAAAAAACACTCTCCAAAGCCAAGAACACAGCATCCATGGGACCTGACAACATCCCAGACTGTGTTGTACAGAACGAACTGGCACCCCACCCTAAGCACCATGTTCAGTCATAGCCTCACCTCAGGCTTTGTGCCTACTGAGTGGCGCACAGCGACGGTTATCCCACTCCACAAAGGGGGATCCACCACGGACCCTGGGAACTACTGCCCCATTAGCCTGACGAGCCTAGTCTGCAAGGCCATGGAACATGTCATCATGGAACTTATAAACAAAGACATTGGTAATCTCCAAACTCTGGACCCCACCCAGTTTGGGTTTGTAAAAGGCAGATCATGTCTCCTAAACCTGATAGACTTCTGTGAAGCAGTCACTAAAGCTGTAGATGAGGGTAAAGTGGTTCACACAGCCTATCTAATCTTGCCAAGGCTTTCAACACCATACCCCACTCTGGAATTATAGATAAACTCACTAACTAGGTATAAATCCCTATGTCACAAGATGGGTTGCCAGCTGGCTCACTGATAGAGCCCACACTGTGAAAGTAGCAGACTCCAAATCCGACTTCAGACCAGTGACAAGTGGAGTACCACAGGGTTCAGTCCTGGGTCCTCTCCTGTTTGGTATCTACTTCTCTGAAGTACAGGCTAACACAGAAGGCCTTTGGGTAATAAAGTTCGCAGATGACTGCAAACTAGGAGCCGTAATTAAAACTCCTAACGATGTGGACATCCTACAAAAGGGCCTCACTGAGACAGATGCCTGATGTCAAAGCCATGGCCTCAAGCTCAATGCCAAAAAGTGCATTGTCATCCCTTTTGGTAAAAATTCTGTACCCATGAACTACCACCTAGGCGATAGTCTACTTAATACCGAAAGTGTGATGAAACCTTGGGACACAGGTGGACAGTAGTCTCTCCTTTGATAATCACATTGCCACAGTAGTCAGGAAATCCTTCTACATGGCACACCTCATCACAAAAGGTTTTTCATCGTTGAAAAATAGGTAATTGTTTCCCTCTACTCATCACTTATTATACTCATTATAGAGTGCAATGCCCCTTTTGGTCTGTACCTCACAAGACATCTACAACTACTGGAAAGGCTGCAGAAATACCTCACAAAGAGGATTACCGACCTCAAACAGATGCCCTACACAGACCATCTATAAAAACTCCAGCTTTACTCCATCGCATATCGCCTACTCAGAGGCGATCTCTGCCTAACATACAAAGCTATGTCAAACCCAGAGCTGTTGGACGTGCTCCACTTAAAGAAATCCCAATCCCTCCAAGCTACATGCTCTAGGGGCCTAAACCTTGTCACCACAATAAACAGAACATGCTGGAGGGATAGATTCCTGTCCCAGAGACTTCCCATACTCTGGAACAAACCACCTATCTATATCAAACAAAGCCCCTCATTAGCATTCTTCAAGAAAAATCTTGATGACTGGATGGGAAATAGGAAATTCACCCCGGGGAGCACTTCTGTGGCTCTGCTTGACAGGGGCAAAGGAAAATAATTTTCTTGGGTGGCGAAAGCCAGGGTACCTTTTTGGCTAAGTTTATATAGTCCCTAGGGTCAATAGCGTAGTACCTGTCTGTGAACCTATGAACTTTTTCATAAGCTGTTTGTTTAATTTTGTTTTATCTATATTGGTATGTACTACTGTTTGTATTTTCTGTATTATATCCCCAGGCTAAGCCTGAAAATGGCCCAGTGGGATCAGTGCTGTATCACAGTCAACAAATAAAGATCAAGTCTTCATTTATCCAGAGCTTCCATTTTTCAGCCGAAGTCCTTTGTAATGAAAGATGACTGCTATTCACCCATATTTCCACTGTGAATTATTCTTGTAAAGTTCCAGACACCGTTGTGCAGATGTATTTATGCAGTTCTAGCAGGTTTTTCTTCACTGCTGAGCCTTTGTCATGTCAAGAAGCTTATTACACAGACAGCATATGTGGGCAAAAATCTTTGAGGTCTGTGCTCCATACTGATGTTTTTGTAATATATGTGTACCACTTGAAATACAAATCATTGTAGATGTTCATCATATTGATAGCTCAAGTTGAACTAACGGATCTGGTTCAAAGTAGTGAAACACCACATCATTAAAGACCAAATTATCGAGGCAGCATTGTGGAATCCTCAGAACATTGAACACCAGGAACTGCAAAACCCTAACCCCAGGAAGAGAACTACTTGGCCACTAGAACAGAAAAATAAACACAGCAAGGAAAAGTTCATCCACACACACACACCTACGTGGGGGGCTGTGCCCTCACAACCCCTAACTAAATATTCCTACTCTGAGATTGCACTTCAGTGGGCAAAGGGCAAGGTTCACCATGGTGACCAAGTGGTTCACTTCCCGGGGTTAGGTTTCGCAGTTCCTGGTGTTCAGTGTTATGTGGATTTGGTGACGTCACAATAATTTGGTCTTTGGCGCTGTGTTGTTTCGATACTTTCAGGTAGACCCGAACTAACTAAAGACGAGTGAGTGTGAAGCCCTTCAGAGTTTTACTTCTGCCAAAGGGTGTGCTCCTCTGAGGTTTTCGAGGATAGACAGTTGACTTGTGCTTTCCTTTGTTGGACAGGGGAAAAAACTTCCATTTTCTTACTTTTGTTGATATTTTATTTCCTCTTCAGGAAAATTATTTTAAAGCTAGGAGTGTTGTGTTTTACTGGACTGTCTGGAGACTGTATCATACTTATGGAGCACTCAATCTGATGTTATCAATTTTCATCCATTCCTCAACCATTGGGTTCAGATCCCTGCAGATAACTATCGCTCATGGCCAGCTGAAACTTTCAAGCTCCTCCCTACCCATAATGCACCAACCCGTCATACTTCAGATCTCATTTGCCTGTTTTCGCATAAAGACGTGATCAGCTTGCTCTTCAGTGTTTCTAGAGATAAGTGACATATTTTCTTGCTTCTTGAGATTTTTTCATTCTAGATACTTTATTACTAGTTTTGTACTTGAGTGTTCTTGTTACCATTGCTCGGATTCTCTTTCCCTTAAAAAACTTTTTATTATACACTTTTGTGTATTTTCTAATGCCATTGTTGGTATTTATTTTCCTTTTCAAAATTTTCTCCTTACTCTAGATAAAATAAAATATATATATTCTTTATATATTTTTTTCTTTTTCTATTCACTGGATAAAATGTCTGAGAAAGGATTTAAAAAAAAAAAAAAAAAAAAAAAAAAAAAAAAAGTGCAGCCATAAGTCGACTTATACTGATGCCCATGACCTTTGCGTTTGTTTGGGCCCCGACCATTTGTACTAATTAAAAATGCATTAGCTTTAATCCGCATGCTTTAGCAGACAGGCAAAACAAATTAATTTTGAAGGGGTATTGCCCATCTCTTTTTCAGAAGCCATATCTCGAGCTCAACCCTCCAAAACATCATTGAAAGATTCTCCTAAAAAGTTCCCGAAGAAGTTGAGTTCTTCTGCTTCATCCATGGAGCCTCCTCCTCTCAAAAAAGCAAGATGAGATCCGAAGCCTCTGGATCCAAGATATCTGCTATGCATCCCAAGACGCCATCAGATAAGAGTTCTTCAGCTCCGAAGATTCTTCCTAGGGTACAATATTCTCTGTTAATTGACTCTGTTCCTTCAAGACTTCCATCTCCCTTCCTCAATAGACAGCAGTCCATGTCTCCATCCATTGTTTCATCTCATTCTTCCAGGAGTCTCATGGAAGCTGACATGGACAGAATGATGAGGAAGTTCCTGTTGGCACAAATACAGACTGGGTTCCTCCAGCCTCCGACCCCTTCAGATTAGGAAGCCTTAGCTAGATCTACTCCTCCAGTAATGGTTTCTTCTCTGATCCAACATTTCGTTTTGGAGTCCTTTGATCCAAATTTATGGAGACCATCTGGTTTTGATCTGAGAATCGTCAGATCCGAAGGTTTCTCTGAGTGCACAGGCTCTGACAAATTTGGAGCAGAGTGGCTGTCAAAGTCGTAGTGTCCTGGTTGGATCCGAGGGGTTGTAGTCAATTGGAAATTTTCAGAACCATCTCTGCCCCTTGGAGCTTTGGCTCTGGATATCTCAGCTCCAGCCTGTGCCTCATATAGGTTACATTTGGGACAGATGGTGGTGGTGGGACAGAAACATGTCTTCTTGGTTCCATTGTCTTCCTTCTCCCTGGGAACATCTGCCTTTGAGGTAGTGGAGAGAGTGTTCTCTGCTTTGGCAAGCTAGAGGGTCTCTCTCCCATCAGACCTACCTTTTATATCCCGTGTGTGTTTGTGCCAAGAGCCTCGACATTCAACTCCGCAGGGACAGTCAGTCAATACCCTCCAGACCACCCAACAGCGTATTACCCTCTTCTTTCGATACCTCCCTGAGCATCCCACTGGCAGTGGTGGCAGCTCACTTGAGACTGCAAGAATTTTGGGTGTTTCCAGATTTAGACAGCTGACTCATTACCACCTTGACCAGGCAAGAGATCGTGTTCTTCAGATATGCTCTCATCTAAAGATCACCATAAACTACAAAAAAGTCTCATTTGGAACTTACTGAAAATTTTAAATTTATAGGAGCACTGTTCAACACAAAGTCAAGATAGCATCACTGCCCTCCTGTAAGAGTTTGATCTTAAGAACACAGGTCAGGAAGATAATCTGCAGTACCAAGGTTTCAACCTGCTTAATCCTTTGGGCTGTAGCATCAGTGGCAACTGTGATAACTAGTAACTTTAGCAAGATTTTACATGAGGATTCTACAGTGGATGCTAGCCATGTAGTGGTCAGTACTTTAAACCTATGTCAAACCTGATGCATTAATACTCAGGTTTGCAAGAGAGATTTCAGGTGGGGGATTCAGTCAGAGCAGGTTCTACAAGCCCATCCATTCATTCCCCCTCAGTCCAAGTCCATAGTGACCACAGATGCTTCCCAGTTAGGGTGGGGGGGCATTACCTGGGGAAGACAGTCAAAGGCACTTGGTCACCCATAGAGGCCAATTCGCATATCAGTGTCCTATAGATGAGAGCAGTCCGTTTCGAGCTGTAGAGCTTTCAAGAAGCTCTCCCACTGGGGGCGATTGCAATTCAGACAGACAGCATGTCAGTAGCTTGGTACATCAGCAAAGAAGGAAGGACCAGATCTTACCCCTTGTGTCGAGAAGCACTCAGTGCGTGGCAGTGGGCTGTCTCACTACTTTCTCATAGCAGCACGTATTCCTGGGAAATCCAGTATGATAGCAGACAAGCTGAGCAGGTGCATTCTTCTACCTCACAAATAGTCTCTCAACAAGAATGTGGCGAAGATGATTTTTCATCATTGGGGCCAGCCTTACTGCAGTCTTTTCACTTCTCCCGTAAACAACAAATGCAGCAGCTACTTCACCCTGATTCCCCACAGAGAGATGCTATACTTCAAGATCCCCCCCCCCCCAGCCTACTTTATGCCTTTCCACCAATCTCATTAGTTTCCATGTTTCTGCAGAAGTCTGCCATGTTGAAGAGCAAAGTTATCCTCATTGCTCCTTTTTGGCCTTGACAAATGTGGTTCCCCTTCCTTTGGCCTCACTTACTCCACCCACAGTGGATTCTTGATCTGACTACAAACCTCCAGTCGCACCCGACAGGCATGATTCATCCAAATATATTGAACCTCAAGTTGACAGCCCGGCTTTTCCAATTCCATTAGTAACCAAATAACCTATACTGTCCTCTTCAGTCTGTCAGATACTCTTATCTTCCATAAACCATCTACAAGTAAGCTGTACTCCAGTAAATGGAAAAGATTTGTTTACTGAGCTCACCAAAATAAGATTGATCTCTTTTCAGCTCCTTTGCGTAGTATCTTTAAATCCTTAGCCTTACTTTTTAAAGAGGGAGCTAGCTCTTCCAGAGTAAAAGTCCATGTAGTGACGATATCGAATTTTCACATAGGATTTGAAGGTGCTTCTGTTGGCTCTCATAGGCTATGCAGAACCTTTTTGTGAGGAACCCTTTTTCTCAGGCCTCCTTTTAGGGACCCTACTTCCCCTTGGAACCTTAATCTGGTACTGCAGCAAGTTACTCAACCCCTCCTTGAACCTGCATCTAAATGTGACCTCAAGTGTCTTTCCTGGAAAACTATTGTTTTAGTAGCCATTACTTCTGCCAGAAGAATTTCAGAGATTCAGGCTTTATCTTTGAAAATAGGCTTACGAACGATACTTTTCTCCCTAAAGTTGTTTGAGACTAATATTAATCAATCTATTAACTTGCCGGTACTCTTCCCCAATTTTTCTTACAAAAGTGAATACACTTTACTTTTATTAGATGTTTACAGGCAATTATGTTTTTATCTGCTCAGAACAGAAAATATCAGGAAGACAGCAGTTAATTTCTTTCTTTTTCTGACCTAAAACTAGGAAAACCTTTTGCCAAAATTACCCTAACCAGATGGCTGAAGGATTTTATTTCTTATATATACAACGAAGTGGGCATTACCTTATCAAAACCACTACAGGCTCATGCCACTAGAGCCATGGCTACTTCATCAGTTTTCCAGCGTAGAGCTTCCATGGATGACATTTGTATGACAGCAACTTGGGCTACTCCCCATACCTTTGTTACTCATTACAAATTGGGCATTGTTTCCATGGGCAGAGCATCATTTGGTACAGCGGTGCTCAGGAATATCCTTCCTTGAGTTCACCCGGAGATTTCGGTAGCTGGGGACTCTGTCCCACAAGTTGAGGACAGAATGAAAATTGACAACATCAGATAAAGAAGTTATGTACTCGCCTTAATGTTCCATCTGTGTTGTCCATTTTCATTTTTCTTCAACTCCCCTGCCACCAAACCCCTGCCCTAAAAACTCCTGGAAGAGCTAGAGTTTTTAAGTATGTCACTTCCTTCGTACATAGCTCCACGTATAGTCTCCTCTGTCTGTAACTGCAATATGTCTTTCTGCTGTTATTAGCAAACAAGATCTGAGGAACATGGGGTTAGTGCATAGTGGATAAGGGAATAGCTTGAGAAATTTCTGGTTGCCGCAAGCCTTTGCAATGGCCGAGTCGGATCTAAGGGATTGGATTTGAACCCATACGTTGAGGAAGAATGAAAATGGACAACACAGATGGGAACATTATGGTGAGTACATAACTTCTTTTTAGGTGTTATCTTCTAGAATGTCTTGTGTAGTAGTAATTCTGCCTTTGACAGCTTGTTTCTATACCTAATTGATGTATCTTTCCTCATCACATGAGCAGTAGGCTTATCTTTGTGCTTCGTTGTTTAAACAAAATATATATGCATATATATATATATATATATATGTGTGTGTGTGTATGTGTTTGTGTATATGTATATATATATATATATATATATATATATGTGTGTGTGTGTGTGTGTGTGTAGTGTATATATATAGATATATATATATATATATATATATATATATAGATATATATATATATATATAGATATATATATAT
Organism: Protopterus annectens; assembly: GCF_019279795.1. Lineage (NCBI taxonomy): Eukaryota > Metazoa > Chordata > Ceratodontiformes > Protopteridae > Protopterus > Protopterus annectens. Next base: position 361,181,917 of record NC_056745.1, read on the forward strand.
ATATATAGATATATATATATATATATATATATAGATATATATATATATATATATATATATATATATATATATATATATACACACATACACACATACATATATGGGTATCATTTCACCTAAAACTCATTTCATCAAGACCAAATCACCTAAAGTTAATTTCACCTAAAACTCATTTCACTGACAAGTAGTACAATAAGGCAAGTCAAAGGTATATTTCCTTTTCCCCACTGTAGTGCGATCCTGGTGTTAGTATATATAATTGGGGGTATAGCCCCCCACTTACTTTGGTTTTATGGTGTCTGGTTTTGTTTTACATTATTTGGTAAAAGCCAACTAGGTGGGGTGCTGTGCACCTACACCCCCCAATGTGGGGTGCTGTGCACCTACACCCCCCAATGTGGGGTGCTGTGCCCCCCCCCTTAATATATATACCAACACCAGGATCGCTCACACTACAGTGGGGAAAAGGACATATACCATTGACTTGCTTTAGAGTACTACTTGTCAGTGAAATGAGTTTTAGGTGAAATGAATTTTAGGTGATTTGGTCTTGGTGAAATGAGTTTAGGTGAAGTGATACGTATCCATATATATAACACACAGACATATATAGGTGTTAGCTAAGTGTATGTGCTTCATTTCTTTTAGTCGGAATGTCTGTTTTTTGCAGTTGTTGCTTATTTCTTGCTTTGGTGAATAACAGATAGGATAAAGAAAGAAATGTTTACAGAGTGACCACAAGATTCCTCAGCAGGACTTTCATGGTTGTTGAATTGTGTGTCTGGGGATGGAACACTTCAAATATGACTATTCTGTCTGCAAGGCATTTGATCAAATGATTTGTCAGAGGGAATAAATTGGTAATCAAAGACTTGCTATCTCTGTATTCAGAGACTGACAAGTACAGAAGGGAAAAGGATATGGATGGCAAAGAAAAGAACAAGGACAGGTCCAAAGGCAAGGACAAGAATCAGAAATCCAAAAAGAGAAAATGAGGAGTTTCCTGATGCAGGACCTTTGAAAGTGTAGAGGTCAGAGCTGACTGTTTCTTCGACTCTGTCGATAACTGACATCAGCTACCCTTCCCATAGAGATGATTGTTTTTATTGACAAATTGTCCAAGCACCTAATCCAGGCTGCTGCTTCTGTCAGTGTGCTTGATTTCTAACACTGCAGGTAGCACTTCAAGAGCTGCAGGCACTATCATAGCCATAAGGAGATGTGCTTTGATGTTCTTGAGTGACTTTGCGGAGCACTTCAATATATTCTTTACCAATGTCCCTTTTTTATGGTTCAACACTCCTTGGGCCTAAAGTGAAGGACACACATACACACACACTCCAGAAGCGGGTATTTCTACCATAAGAATATAGTTCTCTACCCACCAGTGATCCTTCTTTGTGAACCAGAAGGGAGGGAGGAAGCTTTGGTTCCGAAAGTCTCAAGGGCTTTCTCCTGAAACTTCGGGGGATAGAGCCCCCAACCTCTGTGGTAGAGGGGGGGATTCTTATGGTAGACATTGCCCCTGCAGGAGAGGTGGCCAACAAAATCAAGGTTTCTAGGAACCAATCTCCTAGAGGTCTTACCAGTGCTCCTGAACGGTTGCTTGACTGTTGCACTCTGTAGGCAGCTGGGACTGCTTATCTCTGCACCCCAAGGCCTGGACTTCCATCACCCAAGACGCATGGGTGCAGAAGATCATAACCAGAAGCTACTCAATCTCCCCTTTATGTATCATCCCTGGTATCAAGAAAGCTCCATGGCATTCCACTCTCCCAAAGAAAAGCATCAGCTCTAGAAGTAAAACGGATTCTGAAAAAGTGAGTCGTCCCGATCATCCTACCAGACAAATGTGGATCCAGGACTTACTGAAGATTCTCTTTAGTGCCAAAAAATAATGGAGACCTCAGTCATCTTAACTAGTATGTCAGACTAATTTCCTTCTGGTCACAGTTCAGTCCATGTTGCTGCTGTTGAGAAAGGATGGCTGGATGCCCTTGATAGGCCTTTGGGATGCATACTCGTACTTAATGGACAGGTGATCCAAAAGGTTTCTGTGCTTCTGGCTGGGAGCTAGTCATTTTCAATTCAGGGCCATGCCCTTTGGTCTCACCACAGTCCCTTGGGTGTTCACCAAGTTTATGGAGGTGGTTGCAGATCATGTCAGACTGCAAGGGTTCTGGGTGTTCCCATATCTGGATGACTGGCTCAATTCTGCCTCCTTCAGGAATCTTCTCATCTATGCAGAGGACTCCTTACTCCACCTTTGCACTTGTTTACGTATTACAGTCAACTCTGACAAGTCCAATTTTCTCCCAGTTCAGACAGTAGAATTTATAGGCACCCACCTGGACACGGGATGTTAGATTGCGAGACTTCCACAGAAAAAGTTGACCCCCACAAACAAGCATTAGATGTTCTTTCCTACCAGAAGCCACCAATGAGAGTAATTGTGTACCTCCTAGGATTAATGGCTGCTTCCATTACCCTGGTTCCTCTAGCCAGTTATCACATGAGGGTTCTTTACCAGACACTTGCAATACAGTGGTGTATGAGATATCTACCCATGAATTTCCAAATATGTCTAGCAAGCATTTGCAGAATGCACATACGTTAATTGCTAGAGTCCCAAAAGGTCTCCCAAGGTTGCCCTTTTGTTCTTCCTACTTCTGTGGCCATGGTGACCATGGACACCTCCCAGCTGAGTGAGGGGAGCACTACATGGGAAGGACTGTACAAGGCACATGATCAAGTTCTGAGGCCAGTCTTCATGTTAACATTCTGGAGAAGAGGGCAGTCATCCTAGTGTTGCAGGCCTTCTAAGATTCCCTCCCCTGCCTTTAAGGGTAATATCTATTCAGCTGGACAGCATGTCTGTAGTTTGGTACTTCTACAAACAGAGAGGGGGGACATGCTTCTACCCATTATGTCAAGAGGTCATGAGAGTTTGGCAAAGGGGGTTTATCTCAGACCATGTTCTAGCAGGAATACACATCTTGGGAAAATCCATTGTCTAGTGGATCAGTTAAGCAGATCTGTCATTCTTTCAGTCCAACAACGGCAGAGAATATTTTCTGTCACTGGGGTCGACCCTGCTGTGATCTGTTTGCTTCCCTTGTCAACACAAAATGCAGCAGGTACTTTGCACTGATACGTCAAGAGGGGGAATCACCAAGAGATGTTCTGATCCACATTTAGCCCACCGGACTCTTGTATGCATTTCCTCTTCCCCCTTATCCCAAAATTCTTACATAATGCCTCATAGAGGAAGGTTACAGTTATCCTCATTGCCCCTTTATGGCCTTAATGGGCGTGGTTTCCCTTCTTTATGCCCCCCCCCCCAAACTTGGGTTCTGGATCCCAATCCCAATCTCTCTTATCCATTTCAAATAATTCATCTGAACATTCAAGCCCTCAAGCTTACTGGTTTCTCCACTTCCAGTGATGGCTAGTCAGTTAAAGCTTTCCTAATAAGTAATCCACATTTTTTCTTCATCCCAAAGACCATCTGCCAAAAAGATGATTTACAAAAGCAAGTGGAAAGGGTTTTCTGTTTGGGCCTCCTGTAGGAATCAGAACCCTTTTTCATCTCCTTTTCCATCTATTCTGGACTTTATTGCTTCCGTCTATCACAGTCTAAAGTCTAACTAGCTGCTATTTGAGTTTCTGTATTTAAGGAAAATCAGTCTTCTGTTGCTTCCCTTAAATTATCCAAGGCCGCCTTCAGGGTTACTTTCCATTTCAGGCCTCGTGTAAGGGACCCTACTTCTCCTTGGGACGTCACTATTCTGTTGCAGGCTTTAACTAGACCTCCTTTTTTACTGGCAACCAAAGGTGGACCTCAAGTTTCTGGCCTGGAAAATGTTTAGCAGTTACTTCAGCTCAAAGAATATCGGAATTGCAAGCCCTTCTTGAAAACCACCTTACCTGATGTCCTCCTGTTCCAGTGTTGCAGTATTCCACATGTGGGTTTCCTCCTCTTGCTTCGCGTATGCAAAAGTTTTCAGTCCCTATATGGTGTGTGGGATGTCTGACGTGGCTCAAGGTACATGGACCATAAAAGTGACATCTGCACACACCAGCTGTCAGAACTTCTCAGCCGCCAGTTGTACGCCAAGTGTTCCTGCTTTCACTATCGTTGGGTTTGAGATATCAGATAATTACCCTGTTGGGGAAACTTTCAGTCCTTTTTTTCTTTATTGTGTTGCCTGTTCATGTCATCCAGAAAAGGCAAGTGTAAGTGTGGCTGGCAGATTCCTCACAAAGACACCCATGATCAGTCTCTCTCCTGCTTGGGACGGTAGCACGACTACAAGGCCTGCTGTTGTTTGTCAGGCGTTTGTGCCCAAAACCTTGTGTAGTCGTTAGCATGCTTTAAACTTATACCTAGAAAATCAACGGTTAAAACAGATTGTGTTAGGGATGGAGGCCTCATCTGACGTACCTTTGGAACCACCGAAAAAGAAAGCCAGGACCATACAGCCTACCACTATCGCTGCACCTATACCTCCCGACCCTCAGCCTGTAGCCAACATTGGCTTGACTGAGGAATCGGAATCCGCCACATTGGATATAGCAGGTACCTCCATGGAAGCCGCACAATCCTGTGTGGAGGGCACGTCCATAGAGGCTTTACCAACGTCGGTCTCCGCTGGGAGAGGGGACCAGCGATTTCAGTAGGTTCGTCTGATCTCTCCGGTCCTTTACAGTTTATAGATTCAAGGCCATCCCCTCTTCAGATGCCAGCAAGGCCCCTTAAAAAGAATGAACAAAGAAAGCACCTTTCTTCCCCTTCTGAAGGCATGCCTGACTGGCAGGCTTTCAGCCAAAGTTTGTTTACTGCTTTCATGGCCCTGCTTCCTACTTCTGCAGGGAGTGCTAGCATTCTTCCTCCACTGTTGAGCCCTAGGCCTCAAACCTCAGACCCTACTATGAGGGAAGATGAAGACCTATCTGATTCTTCCTTTGAAGAATCACTCTGACACCTCTCAGATCTCTTCTCCCTTGGGGTTGGTTCCCCAGAGGAAGAATCTGTCGATCCTGATTACCCAGTTGAGGATTTGACCTTTGGGGAAAGCATCTCCAAGATGAGAGAGTACTTCACTCCCTGAATGTTCCCAGACAACTCTGGTTTTATTTGCATAAAACCAAGTCTATCAGACAGATGGACTAACATTTTGTGTCCTTCTACCTCAGAACCTTGGGAAAGGCAGTAATCAAACAGACTCTCTCTGTATTTCCAAAGCCATCACCTTCTGCTACCAATACCACAGAAAATTTCTGCAAGGTGCTATCAAAGCACACTCCACCAGGGCTATGGCCTCTTCAGGAGGCTTCTTCAAAGGCCTGAATACCTCTACCATTCTTGAAGCAGCTGCTTGGTCATCAGTACATACCTTTCCCAAGCATTGCAAACTAGACCATATTCGTAGAGCCAGGATGAGGTTTGCCAGGGCTGTCCTTCACAAATTCCTGCAGACAGCTTCTAGACCACCTCCCCATTCACACTGAGCTTTGGCACTCACCCACATGTGGAGTACTGCAATATTGAAATAGGACATAGAAAGTTGTGTAAAATCTTACCATAACCATAGATGTCCTTCTCTTCCGTGTTGCAGTATTCCTTCCCACCCTCCTTCCCCTCCTGTTAGGTTGCATTTCCCTTTCTGGATGGCTCAGGACTGGAATTGCCCTTCTAGGACTGGCTCCGACTGAGGCTTTCAGTCCTGAGGGCTGGTGCATGCGGATGTCACTTTTATGGCCCACGTACCTTGAGCCACATTAGATGTCCCACCCATTATATAGGGACTGACAACTTTTGCATACTGGTTGGGCGTACGGGAAGTAAGAGGAGTAAACCCACATGTGGAATACTGCAACATGGAAGAGAAAGGACATCTACAGTTATGGTAAGATTTTGCACAACTTTTCTATCTTTCATAATAATAGTGTATCCTTGAAAACTAACCAATTCTTTATTCTAAGGAGACTTTTCTAAAGCAGTCTGTCTTCAGTTTTTTCGTTAGTTGTTCCAACAAAGGAGACTATGTGCTGCATTTGTTGGTTGTGCAGCAGTCTGCTCCATCTGTATCTTCACAGCACAAGGAGAATAGGAATGCCCGATCAGCTGTTTGTCTTTTAACAACTCAACTGGGACAGAATGTCTCCAAAGTGATTCTTTGTAAATGGCTGTCCAACTGCATCTCGTATGTATACAGGGAGAAGGGCTTGACTTTACTCAAACCCCTCAAGGCTCACATGAATAGATCTGTGGCTGCTTGTTGTCAGGATCTTCCATTGATATTTCAGCTGCAACCACTTGGTCCAATGTTCATACCTTCATTTCTCGTTGTAAATTGGATTTGCACTGCAGAGATAGGGTTGCTTTTGGTTCAGCTGTTCTCTGGAATATTATTCTGTGAAACCTCCCAAGGGTTTCTTTAGCTGGGGACTCTGTCCTATCCTTTGAGGAACAGATGGAACAGACAATATCAGATAAGAAAGTTATGTACTTAACATAATGAGAGATCTGTGTTGTCTGTTTCCATCCTTCCTCAGCTTCATGCACTCCTTTCCCCTTCTCTTGTTCTTTGTATTATTTTATTGGCTTCTGGTATGACTGTACTGCCTTTTCCTGGAACTTGTTCATACACTCTTCAAGCTCCAGAGCAGAATATGAAATATGCTAAATTTATGAATTATGGTTTGTGAGGAGAGGGTCTTATGTCCAATATTTGGTGCTTGGGCATATAGCTTCTACTCATGAGGATCTGTCCTGGATTTGCTTAGTCAGCTGTCACAGGAGGAGAGAGGCAGAGAGTCTGAGCTTTTGAAAGCTGGTCAGCTTTCAAACCCAAAATGCTACTGAGGCAGTGAATAATTTAAACATCCACTGTTACATGTAAGTAGTAGTTAGAGAACCATAAATTCTTAAGGATCCTATTCATTCAGTCTGTCTGATCCAACACGTGATTCAAGCCCTATGTTGGATCTGAGACTGCAGCATCAGTGCTCCAGCCATGAGCCCTTTTAAGAATTATCTTTTCCATAATACAGCACTCTCCCTTCTTACCTCAGATTTTATTTGTCGTCTTTGGGATAAGAAGCATGATCACTTACAGCAAAGTGCTCCATCTCATTTTTGTCTTTCTCCGGTTCTTACAAAAATATGTTGTCCTATTTTTAGTAGTAACTAGTTGTTCAAATTGTATTTTCCATAATGTAGCTAGCTTTCTTTGCTGTTATCAAACTGCCTTTAAGCCCCTTCTTCTTGGCATTCTAACATCATTGATTTTTTTGACCTTCCTGTTGATATTGAGCATTTACATATTTATATAGGTATTTAGATGTTAGTTGGGTTTTTTAAGTAGTTAGTGTGTGTTCTCTTCTTTCTTGTTAGTATTAAGTGTTGAGATATTTACTTGGTTATTTGCATAGATATTTAAATTGGGTAGTTGAATATATTAAGTAGTTAGTGTGCTTTTTGTTGAGTGATAGTATATGATGTCTTTATCATTCTTCCTCACTGATGGGTTACGGATCGATCCTACTCAGCCACATTTTCCAGATTTCAGATCCTAATCTTGAGCTCCTCCTTCTTCCCGTAATGCAACACACAATCTCTAACTCCCAGGTCTCAATTAGCCACCAGAAGTGGTAAGATGGAAGAGTCCGAGTTTTTGAGCAGTAAGGACTTTAATTCTCCTTTTTTGCTATACTTCTCCTTTTATTTGGTGTAGTTATTTGTCCTTTCCTCCCTCTTGGTTGTTTGTTATAGTCTGTTATTGGATTTTATTTTAATGGGTGCTGCTAGGCTGGTTTTTCTTCCATTAGCATTCTGTGTGTACAGCAGAGGAGATGGAATTCCAGATGTGCTATTATCTTCCCTTTGCCTTTTTGGTATTACCTGTTTCTTTAGATCTCTCTGAAGGCGCACATCCATTGTGCAGAAGATGCCTTGTGTCTCAGACTGCTTGTTTTCTTTTTGTGCTTCTTCGGCTCTTTTATAGCTTCCTAGATGTGCAGTTCACAGTTCTCCTGTAGTGAACAGTTTTTTTCACTTCGAGTGGTGGTCCGTTGATTTGCTGTCTATGCTGTCAGCTGTCATCCATTCAGTGCATGTTTCACAGTGCTCTATGCCTTTGTTTGGGTAGACTGTCTTGTGTTGTGAGTTAGTTTTACTTTTTTGTTTGTGCATGAGTATGTATATTTTTGTAAGTATATGTATTTAAACGTAAAGTGTGCATCTGGACTCCTTTCCCTCTTCTGGCAGAGTTGTGCAATGAATGTCCATACTCACATCTGAAATAATTGATTGATTCCAGCTTTATAGGATGTCACCCAATGGGGTGGTTTTTTCCTTTGCTGGTGTGGCATTTGCTCCTTGCCTTGAAGATCGACTTCCCCTTCTCTTTGGCTGCATTCTTGGGACTTATTAGCAAGTGTCATTAAGAATTTCTAATAACGACACTCTTGTTTTTCTCTCCGCATTTCCTCTCAGGCCCTTAGAGTCGGAAATTGGGACAGGCCAGAGAATAAGTCAGTGTTTTTCCATCATGGCTTCTTTCATGGCATGCAACTGGCATCTAAGTTAAATTGAAATATGTTTCAGTGGAAAGTAGTTCCTAAGGTTGATAACTTTTCTTTGGTACAGTGATTTGAATTGTTCTTGGCAATTTACTTGAGAGTAATCTATGTTGGATATATGTTTGTACTGAGAATTACAATTTTGCAGTTCAAACGAATGTTTCAACCATGAGACAATTTCAGATACTCCGTGAGTGCAGGCACAGCTGAGAAGTTGCCTGCCTTACGCATGGTTCCTTTAGGGGCTCACCCCCCCTTAAAAAAAAATATATATATATATATATATATATATATAAATATATGTAAAATTGATTGATTCCAGCTTTATATATATAGGCCTCAGATCCATAGTTCAGTCTACCTTCAGATCCCCAGTTCCCCCAGGATCTAAAAGTAGGTATAGTTTGTCTGCCACTTCCTCCTCCATCACTGGGTCCCAGGTTTCCAGATCCTGTTGAATGGAGTTTTTTCTTGGACAGAGCTAGTGCCCACAGATCCGAAGTTGTCTCAAGAGGAAAGTTTTTCTGTCTGGCCTAGGATCAGAAACCCTCAGATCCTACGTGGTTGCGGAAATAGCCCATCTTCGGATCCGGTGGCCTCAGATCTGCAGCCATTAAGCTAAGAATGTAATTTTGTCCTATCTCATCTTCATTCTTTCCTGGTTGGGTTGGGTTCGGAACAGAGAATCGGTTCCGACTCAGCCTATACTAAAGCTTGAGAGCTTCCACTGTCTCAAGGCTATACTCCATCCTATCATGCTTAGGGAATATTATCCAGATCTCGTTTGCCGCTTAACTAGAGTGGGTGCTTCCTGCTAGGCTTCAGGCAAAGGGAAATCATTATTATTCTTTTATACTGTTTTTGCTCTAAATATTTAGTGTGTTTGTTGGATTATTTGTTTTAGTGTGGTATACAAGCCTTTCTAGATCTGTTGCGATATTTTGTACTGTTGCTGGCCGTCGTCTTTCGCTAGGCCGTTTATCTCCCCCCTCCCCAATCCCGATCCCAAACTCGATTGAGTTAGAGGTTTTTTTTTTTGGGGGGGGGGGTCTTTGTTATTTAAAACTGTCTTGTTTACCTTTTTTCTATGTCGTTAGGTAGTCCGTTTGAGTTAGAGGGCTCTCTTTCAGCCCATTTAACTTTGAGGGCTTCCCTACCTTTCTTATCCGTTTTTTCCTGTGAGGAGTTCTCGTTTAAGATAGAGACTTCTCCTCTGGCTTCCCTTTGCCTTTCTTGTAGTAGTAGTTGATATATGTATGTATGTATATACATATATATTTATACAAGTTGTTGTTCTTATTGTTTTAGTAGAGTTCTTAGTAGTTTGACTTGTACTGTTGCTAGTCATGTCAAAAGATGCTAAAGAAGCGAAGCCTTCAAAAAATGTGATTGATGCAGCCAGAAAATGTCCTTTTCAGATGGACACACCAGTTGTGTGTACTGTTTAGGTGCTGTCCATCTGCAAGAGTCATGCTCTTTTTGTCATGCATTCAGCTCCAGAGTATTTTTGGGGAGGAAAAGCAAGTTAATTGTTAGGGGATTATTGAAAGTTCCTTTTTCCAAGGCACTAGGAGGGAAACAGAGTTCTTTGAAATCCTCTCACGAGTCTAAATCCCCTAGGTCAGACAAGTCTTCTAAGAGATCTTCTTCCATGACTCCAGAGTCAGAACTGTCAAAGAAGCGGGCAAAAGATTCATCCACAGACCCAAAGGCTTTTGGGCCCGAAAAAGCTACCTCTTTGGCTCCACTGGTTATTTTAGAGCCAACAGAGTATCATATTCGGAGCCGGTCCCCAGTTCTGGAACTGGTCTTTTCAGTATTGAATTTGCCTATCCTGCAATCAGTCAGATCCTCGACCCCATCCTCTCGGCCCTCTAGGAGTCTCGGGCGACGATGTGGAGTGGGTGGTCAAGAGTCTGTTACAGACGCCGGTGCTGGCCAAGATTCTTTCGAGCCCAGCCCAGAAGGATTTGGGTCTGACAGCCATCACTTCCCCTTCGTCAATTCCTCCTCTGACCCATGTTGTGGCTTCAGAGCCAGAGTGCTTGGATTTCATTGTAGTGAAACCATTGGGGCAGAGACCTGCCCCAGGATCTTTGGTCCCAACTTCCGCTCCAACCTCTTCGATGCCATCGTCTATTGAGGTGTCTAGGGGCTGACGTTCCCCCATCGGGTCCGGGAGGGAAAGGTTGGACAGTTGAGGAGTCTATCACTTCAGACACAGATCTAGATGATTCAGAAGGTTCCCCGCAGTCACCCTCTGAAGGTGTCTCCTTTGCGGACATCCTGGAAATCCTTAAACAGAGAGGTGGCTGGAAGTCCATTAACCCTTCTGAGGATGAGTACGTGTACCTGGGGGCTTTTGGGTCTCGTTCCTCCACCTCTTGGATGACTTTGCCATTCGATCAACTTCTAAACGTCACTTGGAAGGCGTGGGGCTCTGTGGAACCTGTTCTGAAGAGGCCAAATAAATTTATTACAGCACCCTCTAATAAGGAATTCCTCACAAAAAGGTGTCCCAGTAGAAGCTATGTGGTGGCAGCAGCCACCAAAAAGGAATTGTCTTAGACTTTCTCATCTGTCCTTCCACCGAATAAAGAATCTCGGATGATGGACAGGTATGGAAAAGCGTACGTTTTCGTCAGCAGCCTTTACCCTTAGGTCGCTGAACTATTTGACCCATTTTACTAGGCTTCAGAAGGATCTCCTGAAGGAGTCGGGTGATACCCTCCAAGGTTCTACAGCTATGGCGGTTTCAGACAAGGTGACCTGTCAGCTTTCTAACTTAAATTCTGTGGTAAACTCCTCCATGCGGCTTATCTCTTATGTGTCTGATGGAATGAGTAGAGCAGCAGATAGGGACTCTCACTAAGGAGGTATTTCTGGATGTGCTTATGCAAGTTTGCAGAGCCCTTCAAGTCTTCCTTTATCAACGCCCCATTTGATGGCTCATCCTTGTTCAGGCCACAAGTAAAAGAGACTCTAACCAGGTGCAAGCAAGAGGGAAAGACTCTGCTGTGGGAGTCCATTTTTCCCTCCCTACCAGGCCTTACCCCAAAGGCCAGAAAGGGGAAAAATGTGGTTCCGTAAGTCCCAAAGAGTTTTTCTAGATGCATGTGGTGATTCTTGCCCCGGGGCAGAGGGGGAAACAACAATGGAAGATGCCAACTTTGTGGCAGAGAGGGGGGGTCTGCAATATCAGAACGACGGGGATACATTCCTTGGTAGACCCTTCCAGTGCTCCTGAAAGGAGGGCCTGTCTGTCCACCTTTGGAGGCAGTCGGGGGTTGCTTGTCACTGTACCCAAATGCCTGGCTAAATATAACAAGCGACAAATGTGTACAAGCGATCATATCCAGAGGCTACTCTATACCCTTTTCCTCTTCCCCTTTAGAAAAAGTCAGTCCCGGATGTTCTACCCAGTCAGAGGGACCAGGCAACCCTAGAAGTTCAAAGGTTGCTAGAAAGAAGAGTCATCCAAAATGTCCCTGCAGACCAAATTGGATCCGGAACTTATTCAAGGTATTTTTAGTTCCAAAAAAAAACAGGGGACTGGAGGCCCATTTTGGATCTCAGCAGACTAAACAAGTCCGTAAAAACATCTTAAGTTTCAGATGGTGACACTGCAGTTAATACTCCCCTTCTTGGGGAAAGACAATTGGATGTGCTCGATAGATCTCCAGGATGCATACTACCATATAAAGATGGACAGGCGATCCAGGAATCACTTGCGCTTTCGGCTAGGAGCCAGTCATTACCAATTCCAAGCTCTGCCCTTTGACCTCACTACAGCCCCCAGAGTGTTCACCAAATGCATGGCAGTAGTCACGGCTCACTTGAGGCGTCTAGGATTCTGGGTGTTTCCGTACTTGGACGACTGGCTCCTAACCGCCACCACCAAGCATCTACTAACCAAAGCAACCATCTGCCTTTGTTCTCAACTAGGCATTACGATAAACTTTGAAAAGTCTGCCTTGTTACCGTCACAACATACTGTATTCATAGGAGCAGACTTAAACACAAGAGAAGTGGTAGCCAAACGTCCTCCCAACAGGATGCAAACCCTACGCCAACAAGTAAAAAACCTCCTGACGAAGTAAGTACAAGCGAAGGTTATCCTAAAGATCCTGGGTACCATGGCAGCAGCGATAACCTTGGTACCTCTTGTACGCTTACACATGAGAGTTCTCCAATGGATACTTTTCACCCAATGGCCCATGCAGGAGTTACCCATGTTCCACAAGATTATTATAACAGAATCCTACAAGACAGACTTTAGCTGGTGGCTTCATTCTACTCTGGTGGTTTTGGGCAGACCGTTCATTCCCCCACAACCAATAGCTATACTGACCACGGATGCTTCCCAGATAAGGTGGGGGGCATTATCTGGGGAAGAATGTCCAAGGAGTTTGGCAGGAATAGGAGAACCACTTGCATATCAGTGTCCTAGAGATGGAAGCGGTGATTTTGGCATTGCAGGCATTCCACAACTCCCTTCCACTAGAAACTATTGCAATCTAGACAGACAATATGTCAGTCATGTGGTATATAAACAAACAATGAGGAACCAGATCTTACCCCCTATGTCGAGAGGTCCAAAGAGTATGACAGTGGGCAGTCTCTTCTCAACGCTTTCTAATAGCAACGCATATCCCGGGGAATTCCAACATGATAGCAGACAAACTCAGCAGAGCTATTCTAATACCTCATGAGTGGTCCCTGAAACAGGAAATTGTGGAACAGATTTTTCACAAGTGGGACCAGCTTTGCGACCTTTTTGCTACGTCCATGAACGCCAAATGCAGCAGCTACTTTGCCCTTATCCCCCCCCCCCCTCTGGAGGAATCACCAAGGGATGCACTTGTACACGATTGGCCCCCGGGTCTTCTTTATGCTTTCCCTCCATTTTCTTTGATCCTCAAAGTCCTTCAGAAAGCAAACCCGTTAATAGTCAACACCCCATACTGGCCTCATCAAATTTGGTTCCCCTTCCTATAGCCATATCTACGAGAGGAGCCGTGGATTCTGGACCCAGTTCCAGACCTACTGACTCATCCATCAGGGACACTCCATCCCTCAGTCCAAACCCTCAAACTGACAGCTTGGCTGCTCCACTTCCACTCCTAGCCAGGCTTCCAAATATATCTCCCACTGTGAAACCTATCCTGATCTCATCCCATAAGACAACAGCTAGAAAGCTGTATGCTAGCAAATGGAAAAGGTTTTCCTGTTGGGCTCTCAACAATCACATTGATATTTTCACGGCCCCCATAACATCTATTTTAGACTTCTTAGCAAAACTTTTCAATGAAGGTGTATCAGTGGCTACCATACCAGTTCAATTGGCTGCTATATTAAACTACCATATTGGAGAAATGTGATTCAAAATTATGTCCCATAGACTGTGCAAGGCCTTTTTGAGAGGTACTTTTTTGCTAAGGCCCCCAGTAAAAGAACCACCAGCTCCTTGGGACCTCAACTTGGTATTGTCCACTCTAATCCTTCCACTATATGAATCTGCTTCATCTTGTCATCTGAAGTTCCTAACCTGGAAAACAGTCTTTTGGTGGCCATCACGTGAGCTAGGCGGGTGTCAGAACTCCAAGCATTGTCTATTCGTCCCCCATACTTTTTTTTCCGTAAAAACAGAGTTTCCCTTAGAACTAATCCATCATTCCTCCCTAAAGTTTGTTCCAAGACTAACTTGTATCAGTCTATTGACCTGCCTGTTTTCTTCCCAAACTATGGCAACAAGGCAGAATATAAATTACACTAATTGGATGTGCACAGGCAATTGTGTTTGTACCTACACAGAACAAAAGAATTCAGGAAATCTAATCAACTGTTTGTATCCTTTTCAGATACAAAGAAGGGCGCCCCAGTATCAAAAGTCACTCTGTCAATATGGCTTACTGATGCTATTACCTATTCATATACTTCTCAAAATAGACAACTGCCTGGAAAAACAAAAGGTGATTCAACAAGAGCCATTGCAACCTCATCTGATTTTCAGGCTAGGCTACCCATGGATTCAATTTGTCATGCAGCGACATGGATAAAACCTCATACCTTTATCACTCATTACAAAGTCGATTTGGCCTCCTGGGACAAGATTTCCTTTGGATGCACTGTTATGAAGAGTTTGTTCCCTTGAGCCACCCAAGAAAGAAGGTGCTAGGGATGCTGTCCTAACCAACAAAGAATGAAGAACTAGATAGGACAACATAACATTAAGAAGTTATATACTCACCATAATGTTCCATGTTTGTTGTCCATCTCGCCTTCATTCTTGCGTCCCACCCTCCTTCCCCCATGTTTTGCACCTGGATGATCGAGAGGTCTTTATTGGATTTGGAGCTCATGTTCTCTGATTCCCTTCTGTAGTCCGAGGTGGCACATGTTTATGTATTTATTTTTGTATGTATGTATATAACTGTTACTTTGTTTAGTAATTGCAAACAAGATCTGGGCAATCTTCCCTAAGCATGATGGGATAGGGTATAGCTTCGAGCCAGTGGAAGCTCTGGAGCTTTAGTATAGGCAGAGTCAGAACCAATTCTCGGTTCCTTACCCAACCGAACCAGCAAAGAATGAAGGCTAGATGGACAACAAACATGGAATGTTATGGTGAGTACATAACTTCTTATTTTTCTCTTTGGCCTAAGATCCGAAGCCCTCGGATCCTCCATGATTGCAGAACTAGCCAAACTATCTTCGGATCTGCAGCCATTAAGCAGAGATGTTAAGTTGTCAATCTCGCCTTCATTCTTGCTTGATGGGTTCGGAGCCGATCCTCGGCTCCGACTCGGCACTTGCTTTAGCTCGAGAACTCCTTTTACCAGCTCGAGGCAGCCCCATATCCCATGATGCAAGGCAGTAAGTACCCAGATCTCGTTTGCCGCTTGGGAGGTCTTCTTTACCAGCTCCTGGTAAGTTGTTCACTTTTGTGAGTTTTAAGCCCCTTTTAGTAAAAACCTTGTATTGATAGTTTTAAACTTATATTATTCCCTTTCTGACAGAAATTCCCTGTCTCCTTTATTTTTGTTAGTGTATCTTAAAAACCCTTCCCATCCCCTGTTAGGGTGTGTGTATTGGTTTTGTAGAATACCTTTTGGTATTTATTTAAGTTAATTTTGACTGGTGTGTGTGTGTGTGTTTTTCGCCACCATCTCAAAGGAGAGGGTCTCAGGTTTTAAGAAGTGTGACTCGTGCTGTCAGAAGATGTCTCTGACAGACGGTCACACTTCTTGCCTGTATTGTCTGGGCCCTCTTCACCTGCAGGACTCCTGTGCTATTTGTCACTCCTTCAGCCAGAGAGTCCTGCAGGAGAGACATAACAAACTGGTTCTTAGGGGCCTTCTTAAGCCGGAGGGCTCTCCGGCTAAGTCAGCTCCATCAAAACCAGCAAGAGTTTCCAAGGCCCAGGCTTCTGTTCCTAAGCCTGCGGCCTCGGCTCCGACTTGTACTGAGTCGAGATCGGCTCCGGCTGGAGCCGATTCTGGCTTTACAAAGCGCCCGGCACCGATGGCTATCGGTGCCGAACCTATTTTGACCACTTCGATGTCGGCTCCGATCGGCTCCGACACCCATGTGGCACAGGCATCGGTGTCGGCTCCGATCGGCTCCGACACCGTTACTTTGGTGGCTGTATCGGCTCCGGCTGGAGCCGATACATCGAGGCTTCCTGTCGGCTCCGAGAAGTCGGCTCCGACAGGATCTATAGTATCGGCTCCGACGGCTCATTCCAGGAAGAGGTCGAGGTCTCCTTCCTTGGAGCCGATACTGTCGGCTCCGGCTTCGCCTCTTCTATCGGAACGGAGCCATCGGAGCCGATCTTCAAGGTCATCCAGGTTGTCAGATCATGACCTAGAGAGAGTGGTCAGTAGATTACTCAAGTCACAGGTACTGGCCCAAATGTTACACAGTCCGTCTCAACAGACGACTGTTGGTCCACACCCAGTTACAGTTCCTCCTTCAACTCTACCCCAGAGCTTGGAGTTGGAGTCTTCGGGAATGGTTACTGCTACGGCTGGAGGACGGATACCCCCTTCTGTTCCTTCAGCCTCTACTCTTATCTCCTCTTCCTTAGAGGGATTTGGTGGTCGGGCTTCCATGGTCTCCTCCGAGGGGTGAGTGGCATCGACCCTTGTCCGAGCCCGCTCTCCCCTTGGAGCCTCGGCCTTGGTTAGCTCGGCTCCTACATCTGCCTCGGAGACTTCCCTTGCGGTGGTCCCTGGAGTTCCTAGCTCTTCGGAGCGGGTTCTCTCGAACTGCCTGGGAGGGGAGCATTCGAGGTGATGAAGAGTGTACTGGCCACTGGTATCAGTCAGCAGTCTGTTCCCGTAGCTCCTCCCTCTATTGTACCTGTTGACATCTCTGCCACTTCTCTTGCTACAGGACCCAGAGATCCTCCGCCTCAGGTTTCCCCATTGGGAATTTCCCCTCTTCCGAGGATTCTCCTGATGTTTCGGGAGATCCTCCTAGGAAGAGGACTTGTAAGAGGAAGCATGTAGACTCCCCGAGTCTGTCACTTCGGATACTGACTTTGATGAGTCAGAGGGATCCCCTAGATCCCCTCTGAGGATGTCTCCTTCTCAGACATCCTAGAACTTCTAAAACAGAGGGAAACTGGCCCACCAACAATCCCTCTGAGGATGAGTCAGTATACCTAGAGGCGCTTGGATCTCGGCCCTCCACCTCCTGGGTGTCTCCGCCTTCGACCCCTTATGCAGGTTATTGCACGAAGGCGGGCAGCTCCTGACTCTGTAGAGCCAGTCCCTAGGAGGCCTTCAAAATTTATCACTGCTCCGAGTGACAAACAATTCCTTACCAAGGGTGTCCCGCTGATGCCATGGTGGTGGCTGCGGCCACCAAAAAGGAACTTGCAGATCCTTCCATGCCCGTCCATCCTCCTAATAAGGACTCTAGGACCATGGACAGGTACGGCAAGCGGATGTTTTCCTCAGCGACCTTTGCTATGCTCGCTGAATTATCTTTGTCACTTCACCAGACTCCAGAGAGATATCCTGAAGGAGCTGGGAGAAGTAGTTCAGGATCCTACAGCTGCAGGGGCTCAAGAAAAGATTGCTTCGCAGCTAGGAACCCTCAATTCCATTGCTAACTCCTCCATGCGGCTAATATCTTATGCTGCGGATGGAGCGAGTAGAGCCGCAGGCACAGGTGTGGCTCTTAGACGCCAAGCCTGGATGCGGCTATGTGATTTTGCGGATCCCTTTAAGGCATCCTTCACAAATTCTCCCTTTGATGGCTCAGCTTTGTTTGGCCCTCAGGTGAAGGAAACCTTGTCCAGGTGTGAGCAGGACGGCAAGACTCTTTCTGCTGTCGGAGTCCGTGTTTGCACCGCTTCTAGGCCTTATCCCAAAGGACAGAAGGGTGGGAAGATGTGGTTCCGTAAATCCCAAGGAGTCACGGATTCACGTGGTCAGTTTACCCCTAGGGGCAGAGGGGTAACAACAACAGACGCTCTAGAGGCAGAGGGGTCCAAGAACCAGGGAAACAGGGAGCCTCTCTCTGATAAGCCCTTTCAGCATCCCTGAGGTGTTGCCCGGCTGTCCCTCCTTGGAGGCAGTCGGGGGAAGATTATCACTGTACCCAGAAGCCTGGCATTCCCTCACTCAAGACAGATGGGTATAGTCGATCATATCCAAGGGTTACATAATTCCTTTCGAGGAAAGTCCCTTCCCCTCAGGTTCCCTTCCAGATGTACCACCCGGTCTAAGGGAAATTGCAGAGTTAGAAATCGCAAAACTACTGCAAAAAAGAGCCATTCAGCCAGTTATAATAGACCATTCAGAGCCCGGAATCTACTCAAGATTCTTTTTGGTCCCCAAAAAGACGGGAGACTGGAGACCAATATTGGATCTCAGCAGACTCAACAAGTCTGTCAGGAAGACAAGATTCCGAATGGTCACTCTTCAGTCAATTCTGCCCTTCTTACAGAAGGACAACTGGATGTGCTCAATAGATCTTCAGGATGCATACTATCACATCAAAATTCACAGACGCTCCAGGAGATTTCTCCGCTTTCGGCTGGGGTCCAGTCACTTCCAGTTCAGAGCCCTGCCCTTTGGTCTCACTACAGCCCCCAGAGTGTTCACCAAATGCATGGCAGTGGTCACGGCTCACCTGAGACGCCAAGGATTCCAGGTGTTTCCGATCTCGACGACTGGCTCCTGTCAGCCACCACCAGGCATCAGCTTATACAAGCCAGGGATTACACAATAGACCTTTGTTCTCATTTAGGCATCTCAATCAACTTCAAAAAGTCATCCTTATCGCCCTGCCAGTCTATTACCTTCATAGGCGCAAACTTAAACACTGTTCGGATGTCAGCTACCCTTACAGAACAAAGAGTTTCAGACATTCAGACTCATGTCAGGATCATTCTGGCCAGCAAGAAAGTACAGGCCAGAATGGTTCTAAAGGTATTAGGTCTCATGGCTGCGGCCATTACTCTTCTTCCCTGGCTCGATTCTACATGCCTCCTCCAGTGGATGCTGTTCACACAGTGGTCATACCAGCAACTCCCAATGCGTCACCAGATTCTGGTGACACAGACATGCAAACAACATCTTGCTTGGTGGATCACATCGCCTCAGGTTCACCAAGGCAGGTGCTTTGTACCCCGTCCCGATAGCCACTGTCACCACGGATGCCTCCCTGATCGGGTGGGGGTCATTATCAGGGCAGGATGGTTCATGGGACGTGGCAACCGCTCGAGTACCATCTGCACATAAATGTCCTGGAGATGAGAGCAGTGCTTTTAACGCTGCAAGCCCTCAACGACTTTCTTCCCGTAGGGACAATTGCAGTCCACACAGACAACATGTCTGTAGTTTGGTATATCAACAAACAGGGCGGAACCAAGTCCTACCCCTTGTGTCGAGAAGCGCTCAGACTTTGGCAATGGGCGATCTCCTCTCATCGGTTTCTGGTAGCAACGCATATCCCTGGGAAAACCAACATTATAGCGGACAGATTGAGCAGAGCTATCCTCATGCCTCACGAGTGGTCTCTCAAGCAATCTATAGCGGAAGAGATTTTTCTGGAATGGGGTCGTCCATGTTGCGATCTTTTGCTACTCCCCAAAACAGCAAATGTCCAGACTTCTTCAGCCTCTTCCCTCTATCAGGCCATCCCCAGAGACGCTCTGACCCAGGATTGGCCCCAGGGACTTCTTTATGCCTTCCCTCCATTTCCTCTGATCCCTCAGGTGATCCAGAAAGCTACCGTTTTGAGAGCCAAATTGATTCTCATTGCCCCTTACTGGCCTCGACAAGTTTGGTTCCCGTTCCTCCATCATCACCTTTTGGTGCAGCCGTGGCATCTGGACCCAGTGCCAGATCTACTGATTCACCAATCCGGTCAGCTGCACCGGTCAATCCCTTCTCTCAACCTCACAGCATGGTTGCTCCACTTCCTTCCTTAGCCAGGCTTCCTTTGATCTCTAACCCAGTTAGAGACATCATTGTAGCTTCACTAAAATCCTCTACCAGGAGGATTTACCCAAGCAAATGGAAACGTTTCTCTTATTGGGCTAAGGCCCAAAATATTGATCCTTTTACTGCCCCTGTTCAGGCAGTTCTGGACTTCTTAGCAGAGATTTTTCATGCAGGCTCCTCTTCTTCCACAGTCAGAGTTCAATTGGCTGCTATTTCTAATTTTCATGTCGGGATAGCAGATCATAATATTATGTCCCATAGGCTCTGCAGGGCCTTCTTGAAAGGAATTTTCCTACTAAAGCCTCCAATCAGGAATCCTCCTCCTCAGTGGGATCTAAATTTAGTGCTGACATCCTTGATTCTTCCCCCTTTCGAGCCAGCTGTTTCTTGTTCCCTGAAATATCTTTCTTGGAAAACTTTATTCCTAGTGGCTATTACATCTGCCAGGAGGGTGTCTGAACTTCATGCTCTTTCGGTTCGACCCCCCTATTTGATTTTTCACAAAGACAGAGTATCTTTGAGAACCAATCCATCCTTTTTACCTAAGGTCGCTTCAAAGAACAATCTGAATCAATCCATTGATCTCCCTGTATTTTTTCCTAACTATTCAGATAGAGCCGAACAAAACTACATTATCTTGACGCCCACCGTCAGCTTAGATATTATTTGGACAGAACAAAAAAATTTAGAAAATCTGATCAACTTTTTGTTTCCTATGCGGATAATAAAAAAGGCCTTCCTGTTTCTAAAGTGACTTTGTCCAGATGGCTTTCTTCGGTCATCACTGAAATTTATACGATCAGGGGAAAACAGCTGTGCTCAAAACCTAAAGCACATTCAACTAGGAGTTTAGCTACTTCTACAGCTTTTCAAGCTAGACTGCCTTTGGACACTATTTGTGCAGCGCCACTTGGGCCACTCCTCACACTTTTGTTTCCCATTACAAATTGGACTTGGCCTCCAGGGACAGAGCCAGTTTTGGCTCTACAGTCCTCAAGAGTTTGTTCCATTGAGCCACCCAGGATAGAGGTGCTAGGGACGCGGTCCCATCAAGCAAGAATGAAGGCGAGATTGACAACTTAACATTAAGAAGTTATGTACCTACCATAACGTTCCATGTTAGTTGTCTTCTCTCGCCTTCTTTCTTGCGACCCTCCCTCCTTCCCCCTGGCCTGGACAGACCTTGTATAAGAAACTATTATGCTAAAGACCATTCAGACCTGGTCCTTTTTCCATCTGTAAGTTTCTTCTTCCTTTGGGAAGTATTTTATGCTTGGTGTTATTGCCCTTTGTCAACAAACGAGATCTGGGTACTTACTGCCTTGCATCATGGGATATGGGGCTGCCTCGAGCTGGTAAAAGGAGTTCTCGAGCTAAAGCAAGTGCCGAGTCGGAGCCGAGGATCGGCTCCGAACCCATCAGGCAAGAAAGAAGGCGAGAGAAGACAACTAACATGGAACGTTATGGTAGGTACATAACTTCTTATTTTTTGTTGTGGCCCTCTGAAGCCCTCTGATTGTATGTGGTTGCAGATGCTGTTGAACGGTCTTTGGATCCATTGGCTTTGTACCCGCACCATTGACAGAGGATCCCCTCCTCAGACCTGGGGTCCTCTGGTCCAGAGGCAGCACATCACCTGGAGTGAGCAAAGTTGTTCTCCAATCTGGTTCTTTTGAATCCAGGGCAGTATTCCAGGCTTGGATTGCTCGGGTCTGAAAATTTTTTGGATCCTCCAGTTTATTTTCTTTTTTGCTGCCCTTCAGTTTTGCTCCTCAAAAGGAGGCTTGCAGCAGTCCATGGAGTACAGTAACCTGAAACAGATGGATGACATCTGCTTTGGGGACTGAGTTTAGTGCTTTTAAGGGGGATTTATCAAGATGACAAAATTTAGGATAGTGTGAGTATACATGGGTACTTAAACATCCATCAAGTGTGTTCACTGTGCTTGAATCTGCTCCTGGAAGGAGACATATAGTCATCTAGATTATGGTCATTGATTTGTTGTTTAATGTACCTGGTAGAGGCTACCATTAGTACAGGATGGGTTGGTGGCTGGTTTATTCCTCCTCTTCCCCACTTATCATATATTTGCCCAGTTTCTTTGAGCTTTACTGTTCCTTTCCTATATGTAGGGGTCTTCAGCAGGCATAGGTTCTGAACGTCAGAGCTGTCTAAACTCTGTGGAGGTGTTCCCAGAGACTGGTTCCTTTTCATAGCCCAGTCACAGTAGTCGCACAGATTTTGATCCCTCCTGCATGGTTCCACCATGATATCCAAATTTCCTGGCCACTGAAACTTTATGACAGAAGGCCAAGTCTTTATCATCTTTCTCATTCTTCTTATGTATCCCATGTGGAGTTCCTTTCTGCCCACCCCCTTCTCAAGGCTTACAAGGTATTATACATGGATAGATGTCCTGTTCATATGCTGCTGTATTCATGACATCAGGGAGTTTGCCTCTGGTGAACTCTTGGATGTTGGTCATAAACGGACATCGGGTATAAAGCAGACGTCAGCACACACCTCTTCAGAACTTCACTGTCGCCTGTGCGACTCCCAGCTCCAGTCGTCATGTTGCCAGTAGAAGTGTTTCTTCATCCAACTTCAGATAAGTACCCCTTATGGGTTTTATATTTATTACTTGCTACTGTTTTGGCATACATGTCCAGTAGGAAGGGCATGTGTAGGTGTGGAAGGCAAATTCCACACAAGGATTCTCATGAGCTCTGCCTATTCTGCCTAGGCCGTGAACACAACCATACCACCTATAGTATTTGTCAGGCCTTTGAACCCAAGACCCTCCGAAGCCATCTCGCAGCCTTAAAACTATACCTTGAAAATCAGAGACTCAAAGTCTAGCTTACAGGATGGACCCTGATGTCAGAACCCTCAGATAAGCCCCAGTCAAGAAGGCCAAAAAAAAAGTAGGCCCGAACAGACTGCTGCACCCTCCACTCCAGCCATTGCTTTCAAGGCTAGTGAAGGCCCAGAGTCTGAGCTGGAGTCCTTGGAACTTTCTTTGGCAGAAAGAGGGAATCTCAGGGGTCCGATTCGGTCGCTGAGGGGGGACCCAAGGCCCATTATATCCAAGGGTCCGCATGGTGCCTCCCAAATCATAGTATGTGAGGACATAGTCTCTGATGTAGTGGAGTGTCAGATGGCATCTGGCCCTCCCACCCTCCACTGCATGTCTGAATCCTCTCTCCCAGACACCCATATGAAGAGGAAACAGAAAACTAAACCTATTTCTCAACCTCTGCTTGCTTCAACTGTTGAACAGCCTCCAGATTGGTAGGCCTTCACCCAAAGCCTGCTCAATGCCTTTCTGGTCTTGCATCAGGGCCCAACACCTGCACAGGCCCCCATGCACTCTACCCCTAAGGGGCCTGCTCTGGACTTCCCTTCCGCAGAAGAGATTCATCAGATGATGAGTCCCTAACCTATACTTCTCAAATCTCTTTTCCTCTGGGATATGCATTACCAGAGGAGGAGTCCAATGGCACGGACTCCCCTGGTGAAGACCTCACCTTTGGTGAGACCATCACCAAAATGCAAACTTTTTTTTCAAATTTGACAGCAGTCAGGTCACTGAGACTCAAAAGAGATACTATGAACTCCTACTACTGGAGTCTCCCAGCTCTTGTGCTGTATGCCCTGCTTTTCTGGATGCCTTCTTGGCTGCTTAAAAAACCCTGACTCGCACCCCCCCCCAGCACCCAAGTATCCGTACAGATTCTATAAGGTGCCCGAGGAGGCGACCTTCCTGTATGAAGCCCTTTCTGCAGACCCTACAGTTATTTAAAAGTTGCCACCATTCTCTTCTCTACTGCCCTCTGATAGAGGGCAGAATGATGGAACATCTGGGAAAGAAAGCTTGTACTTCTGCCACCCTAGCAGTAAGAGCAATCGACTACCAGATCCACATGGCCAAATATTCCTTGGCTGTCTTGGAAGATGTGGTCAAGCATCTGGGAGAGCTCCCTGACTCCCCTGCTAAAGCCAAGATTTCCTCTCTCCTGTACTCCTGCACACAAGTGACCAAACAGTCCAAGTGCAGCTGCGACGCTGTAGAAGCATCTGCAAGAGCTGCCACCTCTGGATCTGTCATCAGGAGGTACTCCTAATTAAAATTGCAACCTCTCCCTGATGACATCAAACCAAGCTTCTAGATGCCCCCCTGGATAACAAAATCTGTTTGAATCAACTACTGCTGAACTCTTTAAGACCCTCCAGACCAAAGGCAAGGAATTGCAGGAATTGAGACGTATCTTTGTCGCCCCAGTTGCACTGTTTCAGGGAAACTACCAAGCTAAATCTTTTTTGTTAGGGCCTCAACTAAAAGAATGCAAGCTAAACCTAGAAAGGACCACAGGAAGCAGCACTCTTCCAAGTCTCTCTCTTCTACTCCACCCTCTAAACAGTCCTTTCAGGAAAAGCCTGGTAGTCTGTGACTACCACACCCTCCACCCAGACACCTCTCTTTCCATGCGTCTCTCCCTCTCCCTTCCTGCTTGGAAGCAGGTTACCCAGGATTCCTGGGTCTTATCGATCATAAAACAGGGATACTTCATGACCTGGGAAACCAGACACTCTCCCAAAGGCATCCCTCTTCTGCCCAGAGACCAAATCCCACTCTTCCCTCCAGTCCTGCAGGAACTTCTGACTCAAGGAACCATTCAAGAGGTCCTGCCCTCTGCAAGAGGGAAGGGATTTTACTCAAGAATTTTTCTGGTCCCCAGGAAGGAAGATCCGTCGAGGTCCATCCTGTACCTATCCCACCACAACACCTTCCTCCAAGTCCCCTCCTTCAGAACCCTCTCTCTCTCCTTACCTTTCTTTCACTCATTTTGCCTCAGGCATTCTTAGTGTTCTTGGGCATAAAGGACACCTACTTGCACATCCCTATTCATCCCCTATTCAGGAACCACCTCTGCTTTTCAGTGGATTCTGCACGCTATCAGTTTTGTGCTTTACCCTTTGGTCTTTCTACGGCCCCAAGAGTATTTACAAAATGTCTGTCCCCAGTCATGGCTTTTGCCAAGATGAAGGGACTGTAGCTTTTTCCCTGTCTAGACATCCTTATCCAGGCTACTTCAAGTTCCATGGCCTTGCAACACCTGCAGTTCACCATTTCTGTCCTTACAGGTCTGGGAGACACCCTCTCAGGATCAGGTGTTTCTAGGATGTCAGATTCTGACAAATGGAAATGATGGCTTGCCAGCCACCAGAAAAGATCATGACCCTCACATCTTTCTTCCAGGGAATCCTTCCCCTCAAAACCATCTCAGCCAGGGAATTCCTCAGGATCTTAGGATTCATGGCCTACACTATCCCCATGGTCCACCTAGCAAGGCTACACGTGAAGAAGTTTCAGTGGTATCTGAGAAATATCTAGAAACAACACCTACATCCTCTAGAGTTCACTACCCCCATACTTCATTGCCTGTCTAAGGAACTGAAGTGGTGGAATTCCCAGATTCAGTCAAATCTGGGCCTGCCCCTACAGCCCACACACCCAAACCATGACCTCTTCACAGATGCTTCAAACCCAGGCTGGGGAGCAACCCTAAGACACTGTAGAGTGCAGATTGCATGGACCCCCACTCAACAGAAGGAGCATATCAATATGAAGGAAATGAGAGTCTTGATGCTAGCTTTGGATATTTTCAATGGTCAACTTCTCACAGGCGCCCTGAGGTGGTACACAGACAACACCACTGTGCTGAGGTACATCAACAAAGAGTGGGGATAAGGTCATACCTCCTGTGCAGACTAGTACTGCAGGCTTGGGAAATAGCACTGGAGAAACAAATCCTTCTCCAAGCAGTATATATCCCCTCCGCAGACAATGTGATGGCAGATTCCTTGAGCAGGACCATGACCCCTGTCTCACGAATGGATACTGAATAGGGAAGTGTTTCTGGACCAAGTCCATTGATGGGGTATTCCGAATGTGGATCTTGTCGCCTCCCCCATGAACAGACAGCTCCCGACCTTCTGCTGCAGGGCACCTCACCAAGAGGCTTGGAAGGTGGATGCTCTATCAATCTCTTGTAAGGGGATCTATGCATATGCACCCTCCTCCATTCGAAGAGTCCTCCTGAAAATTCAAAAGAAACAGCCTCAAATCTTGCTGGTGACTTCCTACTGGCCAAGCCAGCATTGGTTTCCCCTACTATTTCACCTAGCCAAGGGCAATCACCACAAGTTACCCCAGAGAATGGACCTGCTCACACAGGACAAGGGAACACTCTTACACCCTCGACTTCCCACATTGAACCTCACATTGTGGGTGATAGGACGTTGATTCCCTTCAGACACCTGTATACAGAAGACGTGATCCAGGTGGCCAGAAAACCAACTACTAGAAAATCTTACTTCTTAAAGTGGAAGAGATTTTTCCTTATGGTGTCAGAAAAACAACCTACAACCACTGATGGCAGAGCCCCCAGTGGTCTTGTCCTACCTGTGTGACCTTATGAAATCCGGACTTTCATACTCCTCCATTAAAATTCTGTTACACCAACCATGATAAGTCACTCCCAGCAGCAGTTGGGGCACAGTCAACCAGGGCAGTGTCTTTTCAGGGGCTTTCCATAAAGGATTGGACACAGCTGCTATCCTAGAGGCAGCTACTTGGTCCTCAGTTCTCACTTTCATCAGACACTACAAACTGGATATGGTCTCTAAAGCCAGAGCAGGATTTGCCAAAACCATCCTTCGTGGGTTTGTGGAAACTGCTTCTGGTCTGCCTCCCCTCCACTAGGACAGGAGCTTTTGCACTCTCCCTAATGTCATGAATACAGCAGCATATGAATAGACGGACATAGTATTGTTGTGTAAAAACTTACCATAACCTTAGATGTCCTATTTTTCTATATGCTGCTGTATAGCTTTCCACCCAGCCTTCCCCTTCACACTTGCTGATTCCAGTTTCCTGGAGTAACCACTCCATAGTCGCTGATTCCGGCGGCATTCAGTTCTGAAGAGGTGTGTGCTGACATCCGCTTTATATCTGATGTCTGTTTACGACCGACATCCGAGAGAGGCGCAGGACGTCATGAGCACCCTGGCAGTAGCATTTAACTTTTGTATAACGGCCTGACGTGCGAGAGTTCACCAGAGGCAAACTCCCCTGTGTTATGGATACAGCAGCACATAGAAGAGAGGGACATCTAAGGTTATGATAAGTTCTTGCACAACAATACTTTATGGTGCAGTCCTACCAACCATTCCATTCAAAGATGATTGGATGTGCTCTATACCTTTACAGGGCACATTCTATTACATCATTGCACCAAGTGTTCCAGGAAACTGCAGCATTTTCAGTGGGTAATCTGTCACTTCCAGTTCAAAAATCTGTCCTTCGGACTTGCTGCATCCTCCACTGTTTTTCCCGTGTATGGCAGTAGTGGCTGCTCACCTGCAGTTCAGAGAATTTTGGGTATTTTTTTGTATGTCTACTTCTGCTTTGTTATGGTTCCAAGAGGTTCCAGCTAATTCAACCTGGGTATTACTGGCCTTGAGACTTTAGATCCCTAGGCATTACTGTTGATCTGGCATGATACAAAATTGAAATTCAAAAGTGCTGACTTCTATGCTACAACCAAGTGGCATCTATGATTAGCCACGGCGTCATATCTCCAAGAAATGTAAGGTGGAACTCACTGTCTTTTCCATCCCCTGCAACAAGTTTAATTCTGAAAACTTGTGTACCACCTTTGTGCAGCCCTTTTTCTGCTCTTGTGAATCCAGTTTACTAAAGCCTTTGGTGGTAGACCCGGTCAAACTCCCCTCTTTAGGTGGACTGCTGTTTTACCCCCCCAGCCCCACACACCACATTCCACTGTCCATTAGGAGTAGCAGGGATGGTTCAGGTGACATCCCTTTACAAGCTAGTAGTCTTTCCTGGAGACTAGGTGACATGACAGAGTTGTAGAGATAACAGCAGTCCCTTTCTTGCCTTGCAAAATTTTCATGGTATCCTCCTTGTGGCATCTATTCCAGTGCACTCCGACAACATACTTGTATCTTAGTATATCATCATACAGGGAGGCACATGATGTTCTTCGTGTTTCACTGTTGCAGTCATTACATTTGTGTAATCTGCTGGCAGGTTGCCCTCAGTCGGCCTGATTAACAAAGTCTTGGGTCTTGCATCAGTTGCTGTCCCTTCTTTCATGACGTCAGGTCGTCAGGGGTATAAAACATGCAGCCAATGTCATTACCTCAGTCTTTCTTGCTGTGCGGTGCCCGAAGCAGAAGCAGTTCGCAAGTGCCGGTCGGCCAACTCCTGAAATTTTTGTTTTTGAGTTTCAGAACCGAAGTCTTCCACTTAAAGCTAAGTACCCCGTTGGGGAAACTTTTTCTTGCTCCTTACCGATGTCAGTAAAAGTTAATAATTGCATTACTTCTGGAAAGCAAATACCTCATAAAGATTTATATCTGTACTGTATTCCTTGCCTAGGCCCCCACCACGACGTACCTTGCTGTCGGTTTTGTGCTTTATTTAATCAGCGCACTATCCGTCGTCGGTACATTTTTGCCTCTAAATATTTCGGTTCTTGGTTTAATTATCCAGAAATGACGTCGGTTAGCCGTCCAACTACCGGAATTTTGAAAAAACGCAAAGATAAAGACAGAGACAGGCCGTTGAGGTCCAAAACTGCCCATAACTCTTCTCCTAAGCCAGTCGCCAGTTCGCCGGTACTCAGTGAGGCCCTTTCGCAGCCCCTGATACCCGCTATTTCTGACTCGCAGGCCTCGTCCGGTATGCCGCGAGATACTTCATCTATGGAACCTGTGGATGTCTCTACCTTGGATGGGTCTGGAGCCGCTGTGCAGGTACCGGCTTCTGAGGGTGTATTCAGGCCTACAGACTTGCGTATTAAACCAACTCCACCTTCAATACTCAGGCCTAAATCTCGATCTATGTCGAAAAAAACGACGCCCAGGCCACATGTTCAGGCCGCTATGCCTAAAAAACAAATGGTAAAAATGGCTGAAGATCTAATTACTCTAATCAGGGGTAGTCAACCCCCCCCCCCCCTTCTAAGAGGCCTAGGCCTGAGCTTGACTATAAATCTTTTGATCAGGATTCTGTTTCTTCTGACTCTTCAAATGACCTGGATTTGTCCATACCTACTTATGAAGATTCTGATGCAGAGGATTCCATTCCCTCTGCTTCCCCCCCTGAGGATTTCTCATTTGGTGAAACTTTACATACCTTAAGGGAGCATTTCCACTGGGAAAGTCAGGAATTCTCTGATTCAAAAAAGAGGCTTAGGGATTTTCTTCTTTTACCTCAGCATAGGCCTTTGGCTATACCTCCTGTACTAGACATTGTTGTTGATGTGTTTTCGGAATCCAATATGGCCCCTGATTCACTGCCTCCAGCTCCTTGTAAACCTGACAGATACTACAGAGTTCCTGAGTCCCACAAGTTCCTTTTCAAAAATCCTGTTGCAGATCCTGAAACCATTTCTCAAGGGCCTAAGGGCATTAAGGCTTCTACTGCTAAAAATCCTACCCCTTCTGATAGAGACTCCAGGGCGCTGGATAGATGGGGTAAAAAGGTTTATACTTCTGCAACCTTGGCTATCAGGGCTTTAAACTGCCAATTTCATATGTTAAAATATCAACAGCACATTATTGGACTGCTGAAAGAGAAAATTATGTTGATTTCTGACTATGTGGAAAATAAAGATTTACAGGATTTATTGCACTCTGCTGAACAAGTTGGAAAACCTACTTTGCAATGTGGTTTTGATTCTTTAGAGGCCTCTTGCAGGGCTGCTGTTACTGGGTCTGTGCTTAGAAGGCATGCTTGGCTTAAGGAACAATCTCTGCCTGATCATGTTAAAGCAAAATTGTTGGATGCGCCTTTAAATCAGGACCGCCTGTTTGGCAATAAGGCTGAAGAAGTTTTAAAAAAGATGGAAGATAAAGCTAAATCTATGCAAACTGTAAAATATTTCTTACAAGTGCTACCTCCAAGATTTAGTAGGCACTGGCCTACCAAGAATTAGTCCTTTCCAGCTCCTTCCAGATCCTCTCAAGCCAAATCCAGACACAGCAAAAGCACCAGGTTTCAGTCCCAGGGGACTCTCAGACCTAAGAAATGGGGGGCCTCCACTTCCAAATCTGGAAATAGCAAGACACCCCCATATGGTAAACAGTCTTAATGACTTTTCTTTAAAATTACCAAGCACTTATCTTTCAGCCGCCCCTTTGGGGGGAAAGATTGCTTTTCATGCAAGAAACTGGGAACTCGTAACCCAGGACAAATGGGTTTTAAATATAGTGTCCCAGGGATACAGATTTCATTTCCACACGTTGCCAACACCAAACGGGTGGCCAGACCTACCCCCAAATCAGTGGGCAGAAGTTCAGAAACAAGTACTTTCCCTCTTAAACATGGGGGCTATTCAACCGGTACCAGAAGAGGAAAAGGGACAAGGTTTCTATTCCAGGCTTTTCCTGGTACCCAGAAAAGACAAATTGTGGCATCCAATTCTGGACCTGTCTACTCTAAACACCTTTCTGGATGTTCCAAAATTCAAAATGCTGACTCTTCACCAGTTACTTCCTATGCTAGGCAAAGATGCCTGGTTGGCAATTCTAGATTTAAAAGAAGCTTACCTGCATATCCCAATCAGGGAATCTTGCAGAAGATACTTACGCTTCAAAGCAGGCTACTTGCATTATAGTTCACTGCACTGCCCTTTGGCTTGTCTACTGCGCCCAGGGTATTCACAAAGTGCCTAGCTCCAGTAATTGCATTTTGCAGGCAAAGAAATATTCAAATATATCCATACCTGGACGATTGTCTAATTCAGGCAGAAAACCAGGCCATACTTCTAAATCATCTGGCATTTGTAAAAAGAGTTCTAACTTGTCTAGGGTACACCATAACCGAAAAGAAATCACAACTGGTACCCTCTCAACAGATTACATTCCTAGGTGCAAGCTTGAATACAACTGCCCAGATGGCTTTCCTCGCGCCAGAAAAGCAAATTCTTTTGGTAACTTACTTCAAACAAGTGGCCACAAAAACCCTGCTATCTGCAAAACAAATACTGCAAGCCTTGGGGTTCATGGCCTCCTGCATTCTTCTAATTCCATATCCAAGACTGCATATGAGGAAACTTCAGTGGTACTTAAAAAGTCTACGGAGTCAACATTGTCACAGCCTGGAAACAATGATTCGTATCATACCTTGCCTACGCCTGAATTTCCTTTGGTGGGCAGAGGCCTGCCACCAAAACAAGGGACTGCCATTCACGCTACCCCCTGCCGCCCAAACCCTAACTACAGATGCATCAGAGTATGCATGGGGGGCTCACCTGGCAGGGAAGTGCATTCAGGGCAAATGGACTCCAAATCAAATGCACTTACATATCAAAAAGAAATGTTAGCTGTACAAAATGCTCTGACAGCCTTCAAGGACTACATTCTTCCAGGGCAACTAATGGTAAAGACGGACAATACTACGGTTATGTGGTAGATAAACAAACAGGGGGTACACCATGGCATTGTGGAACACGGCCTTGAGCTACCAAGTGTACCTACAAGCTCAATTCCTGCCAGGAAAATTAAATACACTGGCAGATGGACTAAGCAGAAATCTCATGGACCCACAAGAGTGGAGACTGGAACCACGAATTTTCAACATCTTGACAAGCAAATGGGGGAGCCCAGACATAGATCTATTTGCCTCCCCCCCGGAACTACCAGTTGGACAAATTTTGCACAAGGATTCCACACAAAAAAGACTGGAAAGTGGATGTTCTGTCCTTCAGCTGGAAAAGCCTATCAGTCTCTGCCTTTCCCCCTCTGCCTCTACTGTGCAAAAATCTGTTAAAAGTCAAACAGGACAAACCAAGAATGATTTTGATTGCTCCAGACTGGCCACGCCAACACTGGTACCCGGTCCTGCGCAGTGTGTCACAAATGTCACCCTGGCACCTGCCTCAGCCACCTTCCTTACTGTCTCAGCAGGAGAACCAGATTCTGCACCCTCAGCTCCCAACATTGAACCTTGCAGCTTGGCTAATCACTTAAATTCACCCTTGGCATCCCTCAACAAACCTGTGATGGATGTCATCTTGGAGGCGAGAAGACCTAGTACTAGAAAATCTTATGATGACAAATGGAAAAGATTCTGTGCTTGGAATCAATCTCAAGGAATGAGCACAGCAGCACCCAATTTAACTCAGATTTTACAATACTTAACTGAGATGCTTCACAAGGGCCTGTCTTTTTCCTCCATTAAAATCCACGCCTCAGCCAGTTCAGCTCATTATAACACAGAACCTCCCCTCTTCTCTCATCCGCTG
Organism: Protopterus annectens; assembly: GCF_019279795.1. Classification (NCBI taxonomy): domain Eukaryota; kingdom Metazoa; phylum Chordata; order Ceratodontiformes; family Protopteridae; genus Protopterus; species Protopterus annectens. The sequence goes on from NC_056745.1 coordinate 361,214,303, forward strand.
CTCAAGCAGTACCTCAGAGGGGCCAAAAACTTGAGACCACCCAGAAGAGCTCCAACCCCTGCCTGGGACCTTAACTTTGTATTGGAGAAACTCACTCTACCTCCTTTCGAGCCAGCTGCTACTGCAGACTTAAAATTTCTTACTTGGAAAACAGCCTTCCTTCTATCAATCACTTCAGCTAGACGGATATCTGAGTTACAGGCCCTTATGGCAGTGGAGCCTTTCATCATCTTTCATGCGGACTGAGTGTCACTCAGGACCAGTCCATCCTTAATGCCCAAGGTAGTATGCAGTGTGACTCTTAATCAGTCCATTCATTTGACAACTTTCTTTCCCAATCCACAAAACAAAGGGGAACGGATTCTGCATTCATTGGATGTGCACAGACAACTTGGATTCTACTTGGACAGGACTAAAACTCGAAGAAAATCTGAACAACTGCTGGTAGTGTTTGCTGCAGGGGCAGAGGGAAAGGCTATTTCAAAACAAACCATTTCTAAATGGATAAGCCATTGCATTAATTTCTGCTATAAGCACCATGGAAAACCTGTCCCCCGGGGGATCAGATCTCATTCCACCAGGGCTGCATCTACTTCTGCAGCTTTTCTCAGAGGTGTTCCTACCAGGAATATTCTAGAAGCTGCTACCTGGAGTTCAGTTCATACTTTCACCAAGCATTATCATTTACCAATTTTCTCTAAATCCAGAGCTGGCTTTGCCACTGCTGACTTGCAGGGCCTTATAGTTAGTCCTAATGCTGTATAAATTCATCCTCCCAACCATAGCTTTGGGAATCTACCCAAATGTAATGACTGCAACAGTGAAACACGAAGGACATAGTACAGTTGTGTACACTTCCCATAAATGTAGATATTTGAGTGTATTCACTGTTGCAGTCCTGGTTACCCTCCCTCCAGCCCCCTGTTTTTCTCTTGACTATGCGTCAACTTTCTGTTACTATGCTTAAAAGCCATTTTGGTTTATTTTCTTTTGGTTGGAGGTATATTTTTGTGTTTTAAATATTATTTTGTTCTCCAATTCAGGTGGCACCTGACATCTGGGGCAAGAAAAACTGAGATAATGACGTCTGCATGTTTTATACCCCTGACGACCTGACATCATGGAAGAAGGGACAGCAACCGACGCAGGACCCAAGACTTAGTTTATCAGGCCAACTGAGGGCAACCTGCCAGCAGATTGCCCAAATGTAATGACTGCAACAGTGAATACGCTCAAACATCTACATTTATGGTAAGTGTACACAACTGTACTTTCTGACCCCTTGTTCAGAGAAACCATGAACTCTTGACAAGGGGCTGTCTGTATAAGCTGCTTTTTCACAACAGTACACTTGCTGTGGAAATCGAACGCTTTGGTGTACAGTGTTGGTATGTCTAGTCTGGTTACTCATAAGTGGTCGCTCAATCAATTGCCAACATTTCTCTAACTTTATTTTTCCCTGTATTTACAAATACAGCAGATACTCTTCCTAATCCCTCCCTTGGGGTTTCTCCCAAAGAATGCTTGGTTCTGCTCTGAGACCATAGGTCTCCTTGTTTATTTCTACCTGTCTACCTTTGTTCCTGGAGAATCTGTAAACAAGCAAGTTGTAGAGCTCTGTCATTCTTTTATATGTATTGCTGTACTCATCTGGCATGCTCTCTCTCTCGCTCTTTATATTGGGTCTCATCTGGTATATTTTTATATTAAGCCCAGTCGAGATCTCTTAGTTCTCCCTTGGGAGATCTAGTATGCTGATCTCCTCGTCCCAAATCTGACTGTATGGTTTCTCTATTTCCAGTAGGTTCAAAACAGAACAGGCCATTTCCCTCATTCGTCACTTTAGTGATAGGTTCAGGAGCATACCTTTCATTGCTCTTAGTGTTATTTTTGTGTGTGTTGGAAAATTTCTTCCTGAGCCTCCTTTTTACTGGTTCTTTTCATCCAGTAGGACTGTTCAGGTAAGCAAATGTCAGAAGATACAGTAATCAATAAGTCTGATTGCGTGGCTTCCTGACCATTGGTTCTCTCTCATCTACTACCCCCCTTCCCTCTGTTCTTCTCGCTAGTTCTTTCTAGGAAATGACAAAGACAAATTTATTCTCTACTTTTGTTAAGATGAAACAAGTTATACCTCTGCGTCTCAATTAGTCTTGCAATCTATTTACCAGTCAGTCTGTTTTCAAGTCATGGCTAAGGTGATGAATACTTCAAAATAAAAAAAAAAAAAAGAGAGAGAGAGAGGCTCAGAGAATCGGTTCAACTACTTATCTCTGTTCACCTAGTCACTTAGGTTAAACTGGGTCGACCTACGCTACCAGATTGGATTGTAGTTGGTATTTTTATTATTTATTCCCTGACAGGTTCTCAGATGTCTTGCCCTCCTGAAAACCACTGTATCAGATCAATGGCCATTTCTTTCTGCCTTCTCCTTGAGGACTTCTTTGTTTGTATTTGCGTCTTTCGGCTTTTCTCGGTTAGGGGTCGCCACAACGGAACTCCGGTCTGCTAATGATTAGTTGATTTTTACATGCCGAGTTACCAGCCCTGATGCACAACCTTCAATGAAGGTACGCCCATTCACGCATGTCTCCACGCAGAAGATGCTCTAGCTGAGAATCGAACCGGGCAGCGTCTTACTGTGAGGCGACAACGCTACCGCAGCACTACCACCATGGAGTCCTTGAGGACTTCTTTCATAGTGGGAAATAGATTGTGTAGCTGTTAGCCAATATTTATCATCCCTTTCTGTTATCAATTATTTTTAAGTTGCGTTAAGATACCAACAGTACTGGAGATTTCAACAGCTGTGTATTTCCCTTTTCCTTCTAATTGCTTTGGTTAAACAAACCTATATACACATGCACACACATATATATGTATATATATGTGTGTGTGTGTGTGTATTATTCCTTCACACAGGATTGTGTTCTTGGGATGTCAACTAGGCACCATGTCAAAGAGCTTTTCTTCCACAGGAATAAATAATCTTTATCTGGATTTATCTCTAAGGTTTTCCACTCAAACTTTGGTCACTGCGAGGGAATATGTTATGATTTTGGGTCTTATGGCATCAATTCTCATTTTCCTGATACCTTTAACAAGACTTTGAGTGAGAATGATACAGTGGTATCTAAGATCGCTTTGATCCCAGCTTCAACAACCTTTATCTTTTCAAATCCCAGTGCTTGAGTTTTCCAGATGAGAAATCCTTTGCTGCAGACAATATCTTTAAATCCATTTTTCTCATTCTCCCTCCTTTCTTCAAAGCAGTCATTCACCACATATACTTTGGACTTTGCTTGGAGAGCAGTTTCTAGAGGGATAAGAGTGCAGGATGTGTGGGACTCCAAGAACAGAATATAAACACTTTACAAATATGTTTTCAACACAAACATCTGTACAAAGCAGTTTGATATACATATGACCTACAGTTCTAATACATTTGTAACACAATAATCTTATATAATTTGTTTGATATTCACAGATAACACGGAATTATTTACAACATTCCAGCTAACTGTGCTGGCAGTACCTACTTTTGTCACACTCACCATAGCAAAACTGTTTTAGACGGAGTGAAAGCCTACTCTTCTAGGGCCTTTGGTTCATCTATGTCTTTTTGGAAGGTTTGGATTCTAGAAGTGTTCTAGAATCTGCTACTTGGTCCTGTGTACGTACTTTTACAAGGCACCGAAGGGTGATTTATTTTCTAGGTCCCAATCAAGTTTTGCTAGGGCAATTCTCCAAGAGCTTCTGGACTCTTCTCCCAAATGTAATTAGCTAAGGATGATCTACCTGTACAGCTAAGGCAGTGATCAATATGATGAACGTAGTACAGCTGTGCAAGTAAAACTTGCCATAACTATAGGTATTCTACTGAGTACTGTTGCAACAGCCACTCCCCCCATCTCACTTACTTTTTGGTGTGTTTTTATAACAGTGTGTGGAGATTTTTTTTTTGTTGTTGCACCCAGCATTATCATTTCAGGGCTTAGCCTCCCTATCTCTGCTGGCCAGAAATTTTGAAAGGCTTTGTGCTCAAACTAGTCTTTTAGTCAACTCAGCTTTTGCTTGGCAATTTGGGCTCTTTGAAAGTGCCCTCAAACTTTGGAAGTTGGCCAGCTATTATATCCTTGGCAGGATATAATGCATATAGCTAAGGCTACTACTACAGTATTGATCATTCGAGCATCTACTGTTGTGGTTAAGTTTTACTTGCAGAACTGTACTTTTCTCTTTACAGAAAGCAGCACTTTTTTCTGGGGGGAGGGGGATTAGCCTTCCACAGATCCCTGAATGCTTTACAGAGCATTCTCCTATGCCCTCTGCCTGCGTAGCTGCATTGCAAACTGCTGCAAATGAGGCTCTCATGCTCAGGAAAGGGGAACCTCCTCTGCATATTAGTAGAAGTGGGAGGACCACAACAAAGCTTCTTGAGACCTTATTTCCCATTACATTGGGTTTTTTCATATGTACGTTTAACTCTACCACTTATGAAGTAGTGCAGAATGCCACATTGCAGCACCTTGCCTATACTTTTCTGCTGTGACTCTTAATTTAAGAAAGCTGGCATTGTAATGACAGCTGTAAGCAGTCATTGGTCCTGTAATGCCCATTTCTCATTTGGGAACATTCTGCAGTGTGAAAAACTCCCACCCCCTCCCCAAGCCTGTCCTGATCTGATTTTGAGGTATTGCTAAACTCTGATCACCAACAGAATAGACAGTGTCTCCCTGCCCGTGCACCGATAGCTCAATCAAAAGACAGCCATTTGCTATACAGAGTATGCATATTATTTTGCCCTTTCTACTATCATAGCTTTTTCCATGTAATGTTTACCACCATCCTCTTGTACACTCATTAATGGAATTTTAAATTGATTTTTGTTTGTTCTATATTCTGACACATCTGTATTTGTCCTAGGTCATTTCCACAATCCCAACAAGTCGCTTGAAGTTCCTTAAGGAAGCTGGACATGGCACACAGAAGGAGGAGATTCCTGAAGAGGAGCTGGCTGAAGATGTGGAAGAGATTGATTATGGTGAAAGAGAACTACGCCGTGGTCAGATTTTGTGGTTCAGAGGACTGAACAGAATTCAGACTCAGGTATGACTGCATCATGTTGTCTTTCAAACATTTTGTGCCAAGTACCTGGCCTTCGACATGTATCTTTAATTGCTTTCATCTTCCACTCTGAATTATTAAACTATCCTATAAAAAGTACTTTTTCTTTACTTTATGTGTTATAGATGGGATGGTCCTTTCTCTTGTTCTGTCTTTCTCTTGCTGAGCAAGCTGTCACAATCTCTGATTCCTTGCAGATGGATGTAGTGAATGCTTTCCAGAGTGGAGGTTCCTTTCAGGGAGCTCTAAGGCGACAATCCTCGATCACCAGCCAGCACCATGATGTAACAAATATTTCTACCCCTACACATGTAGTGTTTTCTTCTGCTACTTCTACTTCTGTGGGGTGTGAGTGTGTTTCCTAGTGCATGAATTAACACTTCCTTATCCATACATCTAACATTTCCCATTCTTTTTCAAGTACATTCAAACTCATTTCCGCAGGCTGTTGATGTGTTTGTTTTTTTATTGTTTTGTCTTGTTTTTTTCTTTCAAAAGGTTTACTAAGAATTATTTTTCCTCTGAGAGGGTTAGAAAATGAATCAAAACAGTGTATGCCGAGTGTACAGTACAAGAACCGTTAATCTGCATCCATTATGTTATATATACTTAGGTGGTTTGTTAAGAAACCAAGAAATCATAAATATTCGAGTATATGCCAGTGTTCACAGACATCATTTGCACCTTACTGTATTCTGCTGACACCACATCATTTTCAGTGATATTTTGCTTATCCTCTGTATTTTCCAAAACCCTAAACTCTAGTCCTTAGTGTTTCTTTTCTGCACTTTGCTAATAACAAGTAGCAGTAATGGAAAAATATTGTCTGACAACAACTCTGAATTTGTATGTGAACAGTAGTAGTGTTTTTTTCTCATACTCTTAGAATAATTTGGGACTTTTTTTCTGAAAATGTATTTTATTTTGCTTAGAGTGAACTGTTTCTGTTGGTAAGTCAGAAAGGTGGAAGTAATGCAGCTTAGAAAAAAACTCAGCAAGAGGCTAGTAATCATTTGTACCTTTCTTGACTGTCATTAAAAAGCTGCATTTTATAGGCAATCAGTTTAAGGCTCTGTAGTTTCCATTTGAAGCAAATTTTTAAGTGATGAAATGTAAATGAGGGCAGGTGGCACTTTTTTGTTGTAGTAGTGGTCCTTATTGGACACTTCTATGTTGGAGTCTTTGCAGAAATAAATATACCTTTACAACATGCACAGTCATATTTTTAGCACTGGACTTTGCAGTCTGTTATTAAAGTGCTGGCTTTTGCATATATCTTGCAAGTGAGAATGTAACACTTTACACAAGTAGAGGATCAACATGAGACGTGCCTTGCTGGAATGAATGGACATGCCTTACTGGAATTAATTGGTCTTTAAATATTTCCTTGTCAGTTCTAAGGCCAAGTAGTGAAAATGGACGCAATGGCTTAATTTCAGAGGCTACATAAACTAATAAATAAATGCTTTTTTGCTAGATCACTTTAGTTTCTTTGTAAAAGTGTATTTATAGCATATGACAAAGCACATTATCAAGTGCATTCAGCACATGAGAAAAGGGCATGCTCATGTTTTGACATAGGTCTACCACAGCTATCCAGTCACAGCGCAGATGCCCTTAGAATGGATTTTTTTGTTTTCTCCACAATTTTTATCATCTTCCACATGTTGGCCACTGCTGTAACACAGTCAGTGTAATTATATGTTGTAGTAATGTATGGCTTCCTAGTGGCAACTTTAACACAGTTTTCCAAAACCCTAAACTCTAGTCCTTCGTGTTTCTTTTCTGCACTTTGCTAATAACAAGTAGCAGTAATGGAAAAATATTGTCTGACAACAACTCTGAATTTGTATGTTTTCCCATTTAGGGTTTGAGATTTTTGAGCACAGTCATGAGTCATGTTAAGAAGTCCATGGGAATCAGAACACTGACAAAGCTAAAATCAGTGTAGTTTAGAACATATAAAAATTAAATGTATGTGCTATACACGGGTGTCATTGTTAATACCTAGTCCATTGTGTGAAATTAATTTTTTGTACCTGACCCACTTTCCTGTGTACACCAGTCATCCAGGTTGCTTTGTTGCTGTGCTGCATTTATTGTGAAAGATGTGATTCTCTCGTATTAATTTATATGAAAAAAATGAAAAGGTCATGCCTAGTAAAGTTAAACACCAATCATTATGTAGCTAATTGAAAGACAAAAAGTCTTTTGTACGTGTTCAGTGTTGCTACTTACTTTGGTTTTAGTTATTCATACAACTTTGTCAAATATTGGAAAAATCACATATAAAACATATCGCTAATTTTGTAAATAGTTTCATACTGAACAGTTTCTAAACTCATACCTTGCTGTCCATTTCTGTATTTTCCCCATTTTATTGTTTTGGCAGTAAAACATCACAGCAGGAAAGGATTCCGAGAGAGTAATATTGGAATAGGAAGGGAAATAGGACTCTAGTCAGGCATAACATTTCAGAGCACATCACAGTTTCAAGAATCAGTACTTAGCAAAATGTTTGATTCTTCAGTAAATAAAAATGTGCCCAAACCCCATCTTGTTTCCATTCTTTGAGAAGTGTGATACTGAAAACCAAGTTTAAGTGAAGATCAGGATACAGCATAAACTGAGTTTCTTGGAAGATGTTCCCTTTCTGTAACTTGTAAAGCTGTTGCTGATTACATTTTCTGCTTATGCATTTGCAGTGCAGTCTGTATAAGAACCCAGACAAAGTTGGCCTGGGAAGTGGGGATCAGCTCTATTATTAGAACTCCAAAAAAGCTTAAAGGAGGTCCCGAATCACTTGTTTCTACCCATATTCTGTTTTTTCATTCCACTTCTAACCAGAAGATAACAGTAAAATCTAGGGCAGGAAGCAAAAATGGTTTCCAAGTTCCCTATCTCCCTAGCTAAGCATTGCCAACAGTGGTCCAACAAAGCTTGGTACATGTACGTATGTGCAGTAATTGCTATAGTTTTATAAACAGTTAAGTGAAGTGGACATAACTGGAGCCCATAAAAGGGAATCTTTGTCTTCAGGTCAGTTCTTTCCCACTCCACATCTGCACCTTTTTCCATTAGGAATTACAGAATCGTGCCATCACAGCTTTCAAACTGTGTTAAATAGTTAGTACTGTCCCACATTCAGGATCGCCATGCATTAACATAGCCTAATACTAGTCAGCAGAGCCTTGCATAGAACATGTTCTTCCAGTTATGCTGTTATATAGCAGTCAGTCTTCATGCCAAATTCAAACCTGGTTTGTTGAATGGTTGCAAGTTTCTTATCCTTCAGAAGTTTCTTCCCATATCTTAAGTTCTTAGTTTATGCGTATAATTCGCCTACTGTCACCTTGAAATGAAAGTCAAGATTAGTTCTTACTTTGCCCATTTCAGACCTCCAAAATCTCCTTTAAAGAAGGAAGCCCCTTAGGAAACTCAGATGTAAGATCTGAATTTCACAACCCTAGGACAGAATCAGTCCTCTATTCTCTCCAATGTTTTCCTGATACCAGCTGCAGGCCTTTGAGTTCTGCCATCCCTGTGAGGGGTAATGTGTTGTGAAAACCCAAAAAGGAAATTATATGAAGCATGGTTGACAGAATCTATGATGAAATTGAATTTAAATTTCCCCACAACCCTTATATTTGCCATAGTTTCTCTTCACCCTTGGCCTAGATTGTGACAAAAGTGTAGTCATACCTTGGCTCTTCCCACACTGCTTCTTTCTCTTCGACATCTGATTGGTAGTTTGATTACTTGCAGCAAGTAGATATAATAACTTTGGCATTAAGACCGTTTATAGGATGGATAAATACTGATTCCGTAGCAGATACTTCTAGTCCAGAACTGCAAATGAGAAAGTGTATATCCACTCAGAGAACTGCAGCTTCACAGTTAATATTAAAAAAGGGGCTGCTTCCATCCTGAAATGTTTAAGACAAGAATATGGTTATATTCCAGAAAAAAAACTTCACCAGGATGCAGAGGATTAGCACCCTTATTACAATATTTATATCAAAATTTGATGTCCTGGAGAAAAATTGTAACACCTCCATAACCACCAATACACCATCCACAAACAAATGACAAACCTGCATTCCTCTTCCCCACAACACTTCCTCCTTAAATATTACCATAAGAGGGAGGACGGTGGTACTGTTGCCAGTATAAACAAAGGTGGCAAGGGGCATCCATGTGTAGTGCTGCATTGTAACTATGTCCTATGAGATTGCCACAGTTCTGCTTGGATTATGGCTTAGTCCACATTGTGTAATGCCTGGAGTGTACTGATCACATTTTCTGGGAACCAGATCCCTTGGAAGACTAACATTAGATATTGTGAGGAGAGTCTTTTGAAGGCCATCTCCTCATCTATGTTAATTGCCAAAACCAGAAGCCCCACCTTCTTTGCCCACTCTACAGGAGATCAACTGCTTTTGTGTTGCAGACCTGTGGCTGCAAACTAGAATGAAACTTCTGTAATCCTTTTGTACTAACAAGGTCAACAACTGCTGAATCCTTCCATCACAAACCCAATGAACAACTTAGTTTCTATTTAGTAAAGGTATAGAACTGGATTGACCTGGGTTTACCAAAGTCTTTGTTTGACTTTCAGGAGTACTAAAGCTATCCTCCAGAATTCCAGAAGGAATCTGTTGATTGATAACACAAAAATATACCACCTTTGCTAACAGTTTCAATGTCTCAGTAGGCAAAGCTTTATTTAACTTAGCAGATAGACCATCTGAGCCAGCAGCCTGCTATTTATTAACCATTGTATCTATTCATTTATTTGCTCCAGAATGGTCTTCCAGTTTTTTGTCATAATTTGTGAAATGTAAGGGGATCTCTGCCTCTTCAAAATCTGCTGACAGTGTACTACCTGCTGCTTTCATGTGATCTAAAAAAAAAAAAAAAAAAAAGATTGTATTCTCTCTGAAGAGATTATCTCCCCCCGACTCCATTTAGAAGGAAAGTAAACCACCAATCCCCCCCAGCAACTGACAAAACAGTGTGATTAAGCCCTGGAGTCTTTGGTGACCCTAATTAACCTGTAGGACCATTTTGACACCCTATTTCTTATTCCTCCGTGGCCATAGTAAAGAAAGACTGATACTGCCTTTGCATTCTGATGAAGAAATGTATTAATTTGGTAGTTAGTTGTAATTGTTGAAACATTTACTTTTAAGTTACTTGTAAATTTTGAGTAGAGTCATTACCCATTATCTTTCTGAGTCTCAGAGTGGAGTTGTGGTTATGGCAGATTTCAGAATGACATGTTAACTACCAGCACACTCACTGCCTTGTAAGGAAATTTTTACGTTTCCCTGTAACTTCCTGACATTTTCAGTCCTGTGCTTTGCCCTTTGACCTCCGTACTGCCCCAAGGATATTTACCAAATGATTTACTCCTGTGAATCCTTTTTGCCGGCTAAGAGGGTTACAGTTTTTTCCCTATTTAGGCGACCTACTTTTTCAGGCATCCTCTCTCAGATTCTACTGCAGGGTCTTCATTTTGCCATCTATCTCCTGCAAAGCGTTGGGTTCACTATAAATTTCCATACGTTTTTCCTGACTCCTTCACAGTATCATGTGTTTCTGGGATGCAGGATCCAGACTGTTCCAATGCTGGCATCCATGCCTTCTCCCAAGGCCTTAACTGTCATTGCCTTTTTTCAGTCCCTTCTTCTTCTGGCCTCAGTTACAGCCAGGGAATTTCAAAGAATTCTGTGTTTCATGGCCTCCACCATTCCTGTGCTCCCTGTAGCCAAACTCCACATGATAAAGCTTCAGTGGTTTCTAAAGTCACTTTGGCTTCAGCATTCTCATCCTCTAGATTTCATAGACCCTCTTCCTCCTTGCCTCAAACTGGAAATTCAATGGTGGGTTTGGCAGTTGGCAATCCAGGGCTTACTTTTCAAACCTCACTCCCCTCTCAGGAGCTTTTCACAGATGCTTCAGACATGGAATGGAGGGCTTCATTCGGCTCTGTAAAAGTGCTGGGCCTCTGGTCACTTCAAATAAAGAAAGACCACATTAGTGTCAGAAATGAGAGCTCTTCTGTGGGCTCTTCAAGCATTTCATCCTCTTTCCATTCCAGGGGCCCTCAAGGTAATGACAAGACAATAGCACAGTTATATGATTTGTCAACAAGCAATGGGGTACACAATCTTTTCTCCATTGCATACTAGCACTTCAAGTGTGGAAGTTGGCTGTCCAGTATCAAGTAACTCTTCATCGGTTTATATTCTGTGAGGTCAGAACATTGTGGCAGACTCTCTAAGCAGGTCCATATCACAATCCAACAAGAGGGTGCTTCACAAGGATGTTTTTCTGGACATTGCTCACCAGTGAGGTACTCCTCAAGTAGATCTATTTGCCTCCCCTCTGAACAGACAACTTCCTTTTTTTGTGCCAGAGCCTCGTGTCCTTTGGTCTGGAAGGTGAATGCCCTCTCTTTCCTGGAAGGGGATGTTTCTTTGACTTTCGTCCTCTTCCTGTCATTCCAAAAGTTGTGTTCAAACTAAAACAGGATCCTTCCAAAATCTTGCTGGTGACTCCCTTTTGGCCCAGACAGCATTGGTTCCTTCTTCTTCTGCATTTATCCAAGGGCAGTTATCACAAGTTACCTCACAGGGTGGACCTACTCGCAAGACAATTTGTCATCCAACCTCACCTGTTCACTCAATTGACACTGTAGGTGATAGGATTTTGATGTACTATAGACACCTTTTTTTCTAAGGACGTGCTTAGGGTCATGCTGGAGGCCCAGGAAACCCTACTTATCCAAATAGAAGATATTTTTTTTCTGTTTGGTGTCTTTCTCATAACCTGGATTCACTTTCTGTGGATGTTCCTTTGGTTCTGTCTTATCTGTGTGAACTGCTCAATGCTGGGTTGGCTTAGTCTTCTTTTAAGACCCACTTGTCCGCTATTTCTGCTTGTCTGCCTTTATTGCCTCCTTTAGTGTCTAGATTTAAAGCTAAACAATTCCTTAAAGGCATTCTTCATATTAAGCTTCCCAGAAAGCCTGTTCCTCCTCCCTGGGATCTTAATTTTGTTTTAGAAAAATTGACCCAGGACTCTTTTAAGCCTGCAGCTTCATCTTCCTTGCAACATTGCTCTTGGAAGACACTACTTCTGCTAGCCCTTACTTCTGCCAGATGGGTGTCTGAGCTTCAAACCCTTATGGCTGTTCCCCCTTTTTTAGTTTTTCATAAGGACAGGGTGTCCCTTCAAACTAATCCTTTTTTTACCCTCAAAGTGGTGAATGATTTGTCTCTTAATCAGTCTGTTCATTTGTCCACTTTTTTCCCTTCTCCACAGTCTGCTGGTGGAAATGTATTGCACTGTTCGGTTGTGCATAGACAACTCAGATTTTATTTGGATAAGACCAAAGCTTTTCCCAAATCTGATAAGCTTTTTGTTTCATTTCATCCTAAATCTTTAGGATTGGCCATTTCCAAGTAAACTATTTCTTTTTGGATATCTAAAGCCATTTCTTTTTGTTGTCCTTTTCATGGCAATAGCCTTACTTCTTTGGTTAAGGCTCATTCCACATGGACTGTGGCTTCTTCTAATGCTATCTTCAAGGGTTTAGATGCTAATTGTATTCTTGAGGCAGCTACCTGAACTTCTGTGCATACTTTTACCAACCACTACAAGTTGGATGTGAATTCCAGGGCTAGAGCTGATTTTACTAGGGCCATTCTTCATGGGTTCCTAGAGGACTCTGTTGGTCCTTCCTCCTCCCTCTCTTCTTCATGAGCGTTTGCACTCTCCCTATACTACAACAGTGAAATGGAAGTACAGTACAGTTGTGTAAAATGTCCTCTTCACTGTTGCAGTATTCACTCCCTCCCTCCTCCCCCTGGTTCATTTTCCTTCTGGATATGCCTGGTACATCTCTATTCCTTGGACTGGCATTCTTACAGGGACTCTCGGCTCTGAGGGTGGTATGTCTGGATGTTACCTTTATGCCCTATGCAGTACACAGGGAGCATACATTTGACATAAAGCAAACTCTTAGCAACCTTAAGGCTTTGGTATACTGGCCGGACATTGGGCTGCCCTTGGCAGGAGATCTCTATTGTAAGAAATACTGCAGCAGTGAAGAGAAGGACATCTACCATTATGGTAAGATTTTACACAACTGTACTTTCCCAGGAAGGAAGACACATGGAGACTCACTCTAGACCTTTCTCAGCTCAACACCTTTCTGAAGGTCCCTTCCTTTTGGATGTTGTTCCTTCAGACCCTGTTTCCTCCTCTTCCATTGGCTTTTTTTGGCTTCCCTGGACTTGAAGGATGCTTATCTTCACATCCCAATTCATTCCCTTTTCAGGAAATGTTTCTGTTTCTCCATTTCTTCCTTGCATTTTCAGCTGTCTGCTTTGCCCTTTGGCCTTTTTACTGCCCCAAGGGTATTCCCAGATGACTAGCTCCTGTGAGTGGTTTTTGCAGGATGAGAGGAGTTCATATCTTTATGTAAATGTGATCATCTCATTCAAGCTTCCTCCCTGAGGTCTAGCCTCAGCACTTCCAGTATACTGTTTGTCTCTTACAAAGCCTGGAGTTTGCAACAAAACTTACCAAATTCAGTCCTGGTCCCTTCTCAGAATCGTGTTATAATGGTTGCAAGATCCAGGCCATGCCTATACTAGCATCCCTATCCTCTCCCAAGGCTCTTTTTCTAATCACCTTTTTTCAGTCCCTTCTTCCTTTAGCTTCAGTTACAGCTAGGGAATTTTTCAGGGTTCTAGGATGTATGGCTTCCACCATTGTTATGCTATCTCTTGCCAGATGTCATATGAGAACTGCAGTAGTTTCTAAAGTCACTATGGCCCCAATACGGTTATCCACTAGATTGTCTAGTCCATTTTCTTCCATGCCTCAAACTCAAGCTTCAGTGGTGGATTTATCAGCTAGCTCTCAACCCAGGACTTCCTTTTCAGCCCCTAGTCCCCTCTGAGGAACTTTTGTCAGATGCCTCAGACAAGGGGTGCGAATCCTCTTTTGATTTCCTTAAGATCCAGGGTCTCTGGCCACCTCATCAGAGGTCAGACCACATCATCATAAAGGAGTGAGAGCTCTTTTTTCACCCTTCAGACCTTTTACTCCATTTTTCTTCCAGGGCCTCTCAAAATCTTCACAGACAATACCACTGTGATGTGGTATATCAGCAAACAAGGGGAAACATGGTCCTACCTTCTTTGCATGCTGTCTCTTCTGGTATGGGATCTAACTGATCTGAAGTAGTTACTTCATTTGCTCTGCAACCTGTGGGTATCGGATCCGAACTCGGATCCGAGCCGGCAGCTTTACTAGCTAAAAGATCCAAGCTCCTAGCTCCTCCCCTTCACCCATAATCCCCTGCTGCATGCTGCCTTTCCTCAGATCGAGTTTGCCGCGGCTGAAAGAAGCTACTAGTGAAGAGCTCCTTAGGCTTGAGTGAGATCGTTTCAGTGTATCTTGTCAAAAGTTAGACAAAAGTTAAATTTTTTGTTAGTGTGTGAGTGGTTTAGCTCCCTTTCGTCGAGTTATAGCCTTGGTTTTATTTTTTTGTGGTAATTTTTAGTTTGTATTCGTTGTTTTTTGTCTCTCCCCTATAGTGTCTGGGTGTGTTACTGTGATGGCTGAAGGGCCCAAAGCCGTCTTTTCTAAGTGCACTGAGTGTGGCCATAAGCTTTCCCCGGCTGATGGCCACACTCAGTGCGTTTTGTGTCTGGGGGTGGCCCACTTATCCACTAGCTGCCAGATATGTGCAGCGTTTAACCCCCGGGCCATCAGGGATAGGAAGAACAAGTTGATCCTGGCGGGCTTGTTACCGCAGGACACTTATTCTTCCTCTCCCTCTAAGGCACAGGCTGCTACCGCAGCCCCGGTACCTTTAGGTCCCCCCACTCTGCCTGGGACTCAACCTCCCTCTGCTGCGCAGAGTTCTGGGGACTCGTCTGACTCTTCTAGAGAGAAGAGGCATAAGGAAAAGGAGAAGCACAAGAGTCATAAAAGGCGGGCTGAGACTCATCCCTCAGCCCCGCCATCTAAAGTCTCTAGTCCCTCCACGAGGGCCTCCGGATCCTCTCCCTCTCGGCTCCGTTCGCCTTGTTTCTCGCCGGAGGAGGAGTACCGGCCCACCTTGACGATGTCTTCTAGGTCTACGAGAAGCCTGACCGACGTGGACATGGATCGGATGATGAGTCGATTTCTGCAGACTCAGATGCAGATAGGGGGGTGCTCCTGCCTCCCCCCCTCAGGGGGGGGGGGAGTGCAGTCCCCATTTTTGCTCCGATCACTCCTTCTTCAACCCATTTTCGGGTTTTGGAGTCATCGGATCCAGGCCCTTTCGGAGCAGGGGATTTGTCGGCGCCGATAGCTCCAGTAGCTTCGACGCCGACTGTACCCTCGAGCGTGTTGGATCCTAGCTCTCTTGGCCGAGAGTCGGATCCGTGGCGGTTGGTGTGTCTTCGGCGCCCTTCAGGTCGGAGCACACTTCCCTCTCGGATCCGACCGCTTTGGCTCCAACACCGATCCCTGCTTCGGAGCCGAGGAGACTGCTTTCGGAGCCTGAGGAAAGTGGCTCGCCTTCAGCTTTTGAGGTAGTGGAGAGGGTTCTGTCGAGGTCTTCCAGATCCCCGGTCCGGGCGTCGGATCCTCCCGCATCCCCTATGCATTTGGGTCTATCCTCCATCATCTGACCACTGGGACAGCCTGCTCAAACCCTCCAGTTAGTTCCCTTAGAGGAACAGGACCCCGTAGGTCAGCCCTCCTCGGATAGTCCCACTGAGGAGGTTCCTCGCAAACGGAAGTGCAAAAGGAGGCACCTGGACTCCCCTGAGTCCCTCACGACAGACAAGGATTTGTATGAAGGGGAAGGTTCCCCAAGGTCACCCCCTGAGGATGTCTCCTTTGGAGACATCATGGAAATGTTGCGAATTAGAGGGGGGTGGTCTGCCAAAAACCTTCCTCGGACGAGTCCGTGTTTCTGGAGGCGTTTGAGGCAGGCCCGTCTACCTCCTGGGTGTCCCCTCCGGCTTACCCCCTGGTAGACTTAATTACTACCAAGGCGTGGAAGGAGCCCGACACCGTGGAGCCAATTCCAAGATGGCCGGACAAAATTCTTAGCCCTCCCTCTGATAGGCAGGCCTGGTCTAAGGGTTCACATGTGGATGCCATGTTGGTGGCGGCTGCCACGAAGAAGGAACTCGCACAGGAGAGTTCCTCAGTCCACCCTCCGGATAAGGAATCTCGGGCGTTGGACCGCATTGGGAAGCGGATGTTTGCTTCAGCCACCTTCTCTGTAAGGGCGCTGAACTACATGGCACACATTATCAGGCTACAGCGAGACCTGGTAAAGGAATATGCTGCAACTCCCCTGGAGTCCATGACGGTCGAGGATAAGAAGACTTCCTCGACTCGTATGGCCACTCTGAAGTCTATCTCTAACACGTCTATGCGGCTACTCTCCCATGCTATGGAGGGAGCCGGTAGAGCTAGCGGAGCTGGGGTCGTCTTGCCGCATCATGCCTGCCTCCACCTTTGTGATTTCACGGAACTCTTTAAGGCGTCCTTCGCGAATGCGCCCTTTGACGGTTCTTCGCTCTTTGGCAAGACCGTATGCGAGACGCTGGTCCAAAGCGAGAAGGACAGGAAGATACTGTCTTCCGTCGTAGTCCGCTTTCTAATCCCCAACGATCCTTTTCGAGGAATCAGAGTGGACAAAAGAAGATGTGGTTCTGGAAGTCTCAGCAGTCCCATCCAGCTTTGGACCCCTCGTCCTTCAGAGGCAGAGGGGGGGCCGCGTAATTTCGGGTCTAGAGAACCGTTCTCGGATAGACCCGCACAACAGCCCTGAGGGCTTACCCGACTGTCCCTCTCTGGAGGCAGTCGGGGGGCGTTTGTCGGAGCACCTACTAAATTGGGAGTCCATCACGACGGATCGATGGGTGCTCCGAATCATATCCAGAGGTTATTCCATCCCCTTTCTAAATCTTTCCCCTCCCATGAAGCGCCTCCCCGATGTCCCACCCGATCAAAGGGAGGTGGTAGCTTCAGAGATTTCGAAGCTACTAGAAAAAAGAGCGATCCAGCGCGTCCCCCCAGACCAGTTCGGATTGGGCTATTACTCCAGGTTCTTTTTGGTGCCAAAAAAGATGGGGGACTTAAGACCGATTCTAGATCTCTCTTCCCTTAACCTGTTCATTCCCAAAGAGAAACTCCGGATGGTCACTCTTCAGTCAATTCTCCCCCTCCTTCGGGAGAACGACTGGATGTGCTTCATAGACCTCAAGGATGCGTACTACCACATTTTGATGGACAGACGATCCAGGAGGTTTCTCCGTTTCTGGCTGGGAGCCAGTCATTATCAATTCACGGTTCTTCCGTTCAGCCTCACCTCAGCCCCCAGTGTGTTCACCAAAGTCATCGCAGTGGTTGCAGCCCACCTGAGACTCCAGGGCATTCAGGTCTTTCCATACCTGGACGACAGGCTCCTCACCTCCAACAGGCATCAACTGTGTGTTGCCAGGGATTATGCTCTAACTCATGCCCAGAGTTTGGGCATCTCGGTACACCTTCAAAAGTCCTTTCTTCATCCTGTGCAGGTTCTGGAATTTATAGGGGCCAAATTGGACACTCGCATCTCTCGAGCCCTACTAACTCAGGACAGGGTGAACAGCTTGTCTTATCAGGTATTAGCCCTCCTTCAGAACCCGACTCCTTCAGCAGAGTTAGCCCTGAGAGCACTAGGGTCTATGGTGGCGGCAATCAGTCTTTGTCTACACACACGTCTATGAATGAGGATTCTGCAATGGACCCTCCAAGTCCAATGGTCTCTGTTGCTACATCCGTTGAACACCCCTATTCCACTGAGCAGGGTTTGCAGGGACTCCCTCCTCTGGTGGCTTCACTCACGGGAGCTGAGAGAAGAGAGACCCTTTGTAATGCCCCCGCCCCAAGCCACGTTGACCACGGATGCTTCTCGCCTCGGGTGGGGGGGGCATTGTTCGGGCAGAACCGTCCAAGGCACGTGGACCCCCTTAGAGACTGCTTTGCATATCAGTGTCCTAGAGATGAGGGCGGTGCTTCTGGCATTGCAAGCTCTCCACGGCCTTCTTCCTCTAGGGACTATTGCGGTTCAAACAGACAACATGGCAGTAGTCTGGTACATAAACAAACAGGGAGGAACCAGATCTTATCCCCTTTGTTGGGAGGCTATGAGAGTTTGGGAGTGGGCGATATCCACCAACCGCTTTCTGGTAACAACGCACATTCCGGGTCGGTCCAACATTCTGGCAGACAAACTGAGTCGTGTGATCCTCACACCGTACGAGTGGTCTCTCAAACCATCAGTTGCGAAACAGATCTTCCTCAAATGGGGTCTACCTTGCTGCGATCTTTTCGCTTCTCCGTCAAACACAAAGTGCAGTGAGTTTTTCGCAATACTTCCCCCACCAGGAGAGAGCCCCAGAGATGCTCTGGTTCATGCTTGGCCACCCGGTCTCCTCTATGCTTATCTCCCCCTTCCTCTTATGATGAAGTTCATTCAGAAAGCACGTCGGTTGGGGAGCAGTATTATCCTCATAGCCCCATTCTGGCCTCGCCAGATCTGGTTCCCATATCTGCGGTCTCACAGTGTAGTTCCTCCATGGATCTTAGATCCCATTCCGGATCTGATTTCGCATCCTGCGGGATTGCAACCTCCAAACCTGGTAAACCTCAAGCTCGTGGCTTGGTTGATCCAGTTCCACTGATGGCAAGGACTCCCGGCATCTCATCACCAGTAAAGGCTATTCTGGTAGCGGCTCACAAGCCTGCTACCAGAAAAATTTACAGTAGTAAATGGAAGCGTTTTTCTGTCTGGGCTAAGGACAAGGGTTTAGATCCCTTTACAGTTCCTATTCCGGCGGTTCTTGATTTTCTGTCACACATTTTTCATCAGGGAGCAAGTGCATCTACAGTTAAAGTGCAATTGGC
The DNA here is from genome assembly GCF_019279795.1 of Protopterus annectens. Taxonomy (NCBI): domain Eukaryota; kingdom Metazoa; phylum Chordata; order Ceratodontiformes; family Protopteridae; genus Protopterus; species Protopterus annectens. The sequence goes on from NC_056745.1 coordinate 361,233,407, forward strand.
AGCCATTTCCCATTTTCATGTGGGACATGGACTGGGATCTTTAGCTTCTGCGAAGATATGCAAAACCTTCTTGAAAGGCATTTCTCTATTGAAACCTCCAGTTAGGACTGCGGTCCCACCATGGGACTTAACTCTAGTTTTACAAGCATTGAAAAGCCCACCTTTTGAGCCTGCCGCCTCAGTTCCATTAAAGTTCTATTATCATGGAAAACAGCCTTTCTAGTTGCTATTACTTCAGCCAGGAGGGTTTCGGAACTTCAAGCCCTTTGCATGAAGCCCCCTTATCTAATTTTCCATAAGGATAGTGTGTCTCTCAGGACTAACCCTTCCTTCTTACCAAAGGTGGCTTCAGAGTCAAATATTAATCAGTCATTTAATTTACCAGTGTTCTTTCCCAACTTTCAGAACAAAGGGGAATACAAATTACACAAGTTGGATGTACATAGACAACTACATTTTTACTTGCACATGACGAAGGATACTCGCAAGGCTGATCAGTTGTTTGTGTCCTTCGCCAAATCTGCTATGGGTAAAGCTATTACCAAAGTTATCTTAGCAAATTGGATTTCACAGTGCATCATTCATGCGTATGTATCCTCAGGTAAACCTGCTCCTATCGGAGTCCATGCCCACTCAAGCCGATCCATAGCCACATCAGCAGCCTTCTGGTCCAGGGTTCCTTTGGATGACATATGTTCAGCAGCTACTTGGTCCTCTTCCCATACATTCATTTCTCATTATAAATTGGATATGATATCCAGGAGTAGGGCTTCCTTTGGCTCCGCTGTGCTTCGGAATATCCTTCCTTAAAGGCCGCCTAAGGTTTTTAGGTAGCCGGGGACTCTGTCCCACAGGTTGCAGAGCAAATGAAGTAACTACTTCAGATAAAGAAGTTATGTATTCACCATAACATTCCATCTGAGTAGGTACTTCATTTGTCTGCAACCGACCCCCCCCTCCATGCCCCCCTAACCATTATCGTGATTCCTGATCATGATTGAGATTGTTTCATGAGGTTAGGCTTTATTTGGTCCTCTGTCGAGAGTATTAGTTGGATTAAGCAAACTCGATCTGAGGAAAGGCAGCATGCAGCAGGGGATTATGGGTGAAGGGGAGGAGCTAGGAGCTCGGATCTTTTAGCTAGTAAAGCTGCCGGCTCGGATCCGAGTTCGGATCCGATACCCACAGGTTGCAGACAAATGAAGTACCTACTCAGATGGAACGTTATGGTGAGTACATAACTTCTTTTTCAGTATTGAGCAACTCTTCAGTCTGTGTACATTCTTCCAGAGCACAATATATTGGCTCATTCTTTGAACAGGTTCAGTACACAAGCTCACAAATGGATGCTTCACTGGAATGTGTTTCTGGACATTGACCATCGGTGGGTTATTCCACAAGTAGATCTTCTTGCCTCCCCTTCGAACAGTTTCCCCTTTTTTGCACCAGAGTCCCAAGTCCTCTGGCTTGGAAGGTGGGCACCCTCTCTTTCTTTTGGAAAGGGATATTTCTTTATTCCTTCTCTCCCCTTCCTCTAATTTCAAGGGTCCTGCTCAAGATAGAGCAGGACTCGGTGACTCCATTTTAGCCCAAATAGCATTTGTTTCCCCTTCTTCACCTAGTCAGGGTCACTCACCACAAGTTACCTCACAGGGTGGACCAACTCACATAAAACAAGGGATCTCTGATCCATCCTCACCTGTCCACTCTTCAACTGACATTGTGGGTGATAGGGTTTTGATCCCTTTTAGGCACCTTTTTTCTGAGGATGTGCTTAGGGTTCTACAGGAGACCAGGAAACCCACTACCAGGGAATCATATGTGTCCAAATGGGAGAGATTTTCTTTCTGGTGCCTTGCTCGTAGCCCTGATCTTTTTTCTGTAGGAAACCCTCTTGTACGCTCCTGTTTGTGTAATTTGCTCCATAGTGGGTTAGTATATTTTTCTGTTAAAGCCTACCTCTCCGCTGTTTCTGCTTGGCTGTCATTGACTCCTCCTCTTGCCTCTAGATTTGAGGTCAAACAATTTCTTAAAGGTGTCCTTCATGTCAGGCCTCCCAGAAAGCCTGTCCTGCATTCTTGTATCCTCAATTTTGTACTTGAAAAATTGACTCCACTTTCTTTTGAGCCTGCAGCTTCAGCTTCCTTGCAACATTGTATGTGGAAGACTGTTCTTCTTTTGGCTCTTAATGAATTTGTTCTTAATCAGTGTATTCATTTGTCCTCCTTTTTTCCTTCTCTGCAGTCTGCTAGTGAGAAGGCTCTTCACACCTCGGATTTGCATAGACAGCTCAGATATTTATATAAGACTAGGGCTGTTTGCAAATTTGAGCAATTTTTTTATTTCTTTTCATCCCAGATCTCTGGAGTTGGATGTTTCTAAGCCAATCATATCTTCCTGGATCTCTAAGGCCATTTCTTTTTATTACTCCTTTCATGAAAATGTCTTTCTGCCTCTGTAAAGGGTCATTCTACCAGAGCTGTTGCTTCCTCTGGTGCTTTTTTTCAAAGGATTAGATACCAGTTCCATCCTTGAGGCTGCTACTTGGACCTCTGTTCATACTTTCACTAAGGATTACAAATTGGATATTGTTTCCAGAGCAAGAGCTGGTTTCGCCAGGGCTATCCTGCATGGGTTTCTTGAGGGCTCCTCTGGGCCTTTCTTTTTCCAGGTTTCCTCTTGAGCTTTTATACACTCCCTTTTCCTAAAGAATACTGCAGTAGGGATATGGAAGGACAAAGTACACTTGTGTAAAATCTTTAGATGTCCTTGTCTTCACTGTTGCAGTATTCGCTCCCTCCCACCTCCCCCCTTCTGCTGTGCTCCTTTCCTTCTGTCTTCTTGGCCTGTAATTCCCTTAGTTTTTCCTTCTTCTGGATAAACATGTTCCTTCTCATTCTTTGGACTGCTGTTCCTCCTGAGGCTTTTCATTTCAGAGGTATGTATGCCACCTTTATGCCCTATGCCTTGAGTGGGGAGTATACACGTGATGTACGACATCTATAAAAATCCTATGGCTTTGATATACCGGCCAGACATTGGGCTACCCTTGGCAGGGTATCTCTTTTGTAAAGAGTACTGCAGCAGTGACGAAAATAACATCCACAGTTGTGGTAAGATTTTACACAACTGTACTTTCCTTCAGGTGGACACACCTAAACCTTCTGCAGTATCTCCTGTGTTGGCTGCTTTAAGACACCTCTATAGCTGCCTTTGAAACTCTGGATTCTCAGCCCCCTGCCGCTAAGAAACCTGACTGATGCTATAAAGTTCCTGAGGATTGGCACTTCTTGTCTGTGTAATCCTGTTGATCCTGCTTTGCTGTCAGTCTCCTCTGACAAGCCTTCTAAGCTTTTTCCCTCTCCCAAGCTCCTGCCTTTAGATAAGGATAGTAGGGCCATGGAGAAGATTGGAAAGAAGGTCTATACTGCTACCACCTTAGCTTTTAGGTCCGTTATTACCAGACCATATCTCCCAACCGTACCAAATTACTTGGTTTTTACCAAGTTTTGGGGTACAAATGAAGGGGTGCCACAATTCCCGAGTGGCACCCCTTCATTTCCAATTTTTTTTTCTCATTTGTGAGATGATGTCATCACCTGCGTGATGATATCAGCTTGTTAGGGCTACCAGCCTGTTGGAATTGAGCTCAAGGAGCTCACGTCGTGCACATATTTCCGGCTGCCTGCTCTGCGATCGACAATGGCCTGGGAAAGGACCGGGAATGGCAACGGTCAGATAAATGTGAGTCTGGAATCTGAACAGGTCAAGGGGAAAGAATGGAAATGCTATTCTGCACTGGGAAAAGGACCGGGAACCTTATTCTGAATGGGGGAAAGAATGGAAATACCATTCTGCACTGGGGAAAGGATCGACCGCTGAGCGGGAACGGAACAGACTTGCAGTAAGGAAACCTTTTATTTTTCTGAAACAAAGGGTGTGTGCGTGTGTGTCTGTGTAGTTGTCTGAGGGTGTTTCTTTTATAGTAACTGAAATACATTAAACTGTAGCAAGATTGTCACTTGAACCTTGTATTCCCTGTAGTAGTGAAGACAAAAATGCTGTGAATAGTATATGTTTTGCTGATTTATAGCTTTTACATAATCTTTGACTAGGTTCTCTGCAATAAAATATTAATAGTTTACAGTCAACATAAGGTATGACAGCACACTGCACATTATCTGATTTAGTAGTATGATTTAATATTAATATTTACTTTTCATTTTTGGCTGCGCCTTGTTCTTGTCTTTGGACTGTGTATGCTGGACTTTGCTAAACTACTAACTGAGGCAACTGTTGTGAAGTAGCCTTAAACTACATTTATAATATGATGCCATTTGGGAGTATTTCCAAAACAATGTGCCAAATCAGTAATAAGATGCAAATTCCTTATGTATGTGTGCTGTTTTCAATTTAGGAAACACTGCATTTAGACACATTTGATTATTAAGCAACAGTGCCTTCCTAGAGCCTAAACAGAAACCATTCTGTTTCAAACATAGGGTGTTGCCTTCTAAGCTGAGGGGAGGCAATATATATGCATAACCCATGCCAGGGCAATACTTCTTAACTTCTGAAGACAGAAAGCAATCCTGGCTTCCTGTATGAACATTCCTAGAGTATGGTACTTGTAATTGTATGTTTACCACAATTTCTAATAGCTTTTTGAATGAGTACATTGATATTAGACGTCAGATAAATAGCAACATCAAAAGTGGATTACAGTGGAAAAAATAGCATGCATATTTTGAAATGGAATTCCTAGAGAGCACGAATAAGGGCAAGCTTTTAAAGATTCACCAATTAATACATATTTTCTTTTCTTTTTTTTTTTTAAGGAAATTCATATTTTCTGAACAAAAGATAAAAATGACATACAGTTGTATAAAGAACATTTATTTTAGCAATCAGTACACTTTAAAAGGACGAAAACATAATTTTGAAAGAAAGATTGTGTGTGTGTGGGGCCTCTGTCTCAAGTGTGCTGTATTATACAAGGAATATAATTTAATAAAGTCAGGAAGGTGCATCAAAGAAAAGAACACATGTATGTTTATTGTTTTGTGTACAAGGGGCCAATGATTTGAAAACAACCCAAAGGTAATCTTCATCCATCACTGGCCAGAATGCCAGATGCATTTTCTTTGGATGTAGGTTTCAGTGCTGTTTCAATGAATATGAGTTTCAAGGGCAGAGAAGTTTTAATGCCAAGTCTATTTTCATTGTGAGACAGTATTGCTTTGTTTAGCCGATGTCTATTAGTGTTTGTGCTGTAAAATGTAAAAATAAAATCCAAATAATCATTGTAGAAGTAAAACTATATGCACACATTAGTTTTTATGGTAAATGGGGCAAAATAGCCAGGTAATGGGACATTGAAATGGCTGCAGGGGGACTCTGTTGCCATATTTTGGTTGTCTGTTCTTCAGTTTGCATTTGAAATTTGGTATCTCACAATCCCATTGGAGTGGGTGGGGTTACATAATTACGTATGCAAATTATATGATCTGAAATAGTTAACTTAATTTCATCTTCAACCTGTGGGTATTCAGATCCATATCGGATCCGAGCCGGCAACTTTACAAGCATCTGCTTCCCCTTACCCATAACCCACCACCATCTACTGCCTTCCCCCAGATCTCGTTTGCCACTTAGTGCATCAGCATCGTGATCTCTGCAGCTGTGAGCTTTCAGTGGTACTGTAAGTGCTTTTTGGGGTTGTTTCTAGTGAGTTTTCTCAGTTTCCCTTTTCCTCCCCCTACGCTAGTTCGTCATTTTTTTGTCAAAAAAATTATATATATATATTGTGAGGTAGTTTTGCATAGGCCCTTCTCTTCCTTAGTGTGTGCGTGGTCAGGTAGCTTGTTTGGGTGACTGGGTGTGTTTTGTTTGTTGCTTTGTTGGGATGTCAGAACAACCCAAACCCACTTTTAAAAAAATGCAGTGTGGCCATAAGCCTTCACCAGCGGTGTGTTCTTTGCTTGGGCATTGCACATTGGTTCGTCCAATGCAGCATTTGTGCAGGGTTCAATCCTAGGGCCCTTAGAGACAGGCCAAACTTGTGGCGAAAGGCCTGTTTCCTGCATCAACCTTGGACTCAACAGTCTCGGACTCACCTTCTACTACAACTCCCGCCCACCCCCCTGGGACTCACCCTCCCGCCAGACCTGCTGAAGGGGATGTTGCCAAAGGGAGAGACAACAAAAAGGACTGGCACAAGGATGTAGAGAGAGGGAGAGACAAGGAGAAGAAAGAGGATAGACCCCAAAAGAGTTCTCCAGATCCTGAGTCTTTCCCTAGCCCACCTTCTAAGGTTTTGAGACCCGTTTCTTCTCAGCTCCACTCCCACAGATTTTCCCCGGAGCCAATGAAACCTAAGGAGCCGAGGCTTTCTTCTAGATCCTTCCAGCGACCAGTCCGATCCGAGTTGGTCGCTTCCTCGTGCTCGACTCAGTCTATTTGAAATGGATATGGACAGGATGATTAGGAGATTCATTCAGACCCAAATCCAGATGGGAGTCTTGCCGGGCCCCTCTCCCTCTGGAGGGGGGACCTCCATGCCGTTCTTCCACCCGATTTCTCCTTCCCCGATCTGGTCTCCTGTTTCGGGGTACATGGATCTGAAGATCTTCAGAGCTGGGGATTCAGCACCGATGGTTCCTCCAGCCTCAACTCCGGCGATTACCTTGAGTTCCTCGGATCCGACTAGCTCAGATCTGAGCAGCTCTCGGGGCCGAGGACAGGGAGTCAGACCTGAGGGGATGGATGTGTCTTCGGCTCCGACTTTGTCAGATCCAAGCCGTTCCTTCAGAACTCTGGCTACCCTAGCCTCGGCTCCAATCCTCACAACGGACCCAGGGAGAGCTTCCTCCTTGTTAGGCTCTAAAGAGGTGCTCTCTCCCTCTGCGTTTGACGTGCTGGAGAGGGTTCTCTCCCAAGGATGGAGACCCCAGCCTATTCCCTTGGATTCTGCCCAGACTCCATTTGGATTCAGTTACAACTCCCTTCATCTTGTCTCAGGGACAACCCGTGCTAGAGGAGCCCCAGGTGGTTCCCCTGGAAGAAGCCCCCCCCCCAAGAGTCCCACTGAGGATGGGCATCGTAAGCACATATGCAAAAGGAGGCACTTGGACTCCCCCGAGTCCCTTACCGAAGACGCTGATTTAGATGGAGAAGATTCCTCCAGGTCACCTCCCGAGGATGTCTCCTTTGGAGACATCATGGAGATCCTCCACCAGAGGGGAGGTTGGTCAGCCCCAAAATCTTCTACGGATGAATCAGTGTTCCTGGAGGCTTTTGGCAGGGGCCCATCTACTTCCTGTGTGTCCCCGTCGGCGGATTCTTTAGTGGATCTTATCACCACGTAGGCATGGAAGGAGCCTGACACTATAGAGATGATACCTAAAATTCTCTCTCCACCCTCTGACAGACAGTCATGGTATAAAGGATCCCCTGTGAACGCTATGGTGGTTGCAGCAGCCACCAAGAGGGAACTGGCTCGAGAGTTTCTCGGTCCACCCTCCGGATAAGAAATCCAGGACGGTGGATCGATTTGGGAAGCAAGTGTATTCATCAGCGACTTTTTCCATCTGAGCACTGAACTACTTGGCACACATTACACAACTGCAGCGAGACCTAGTCACGGAGTTAGCTGAGTCGCCCCCAGAGTCTTTGTAGCAGGAGGACAAGCGTCTGTTCTCCGCGAAGATGTCTACTCTGAAGTCAGTGTCAGACACGTCCATGCACCTCCTTTCTCATGCTACAGAAAGAGCAGCTAGGGCAGCTGGGACTAGCATTGCTATGAGGCGACATGCTTGGGTCATACTGTGTCAGTTTGCGGAACCCTTCAAGGCGTCTTCTCTCTTTGGGAAGACCATCCGTGACAGCCTTGTCCAGAGTGAGAAAGATGGGAAGACTTTGTCTGCCGTCGGAATCCACTTCTCTAGCCCTCAAAGATCTTTTTCCCAGAATCGGAGAGGCAAATGAAGATGTGGTTCTGGAGGACTCTTAGGACAATTCGTCCCTTAGAGGCAGAAGAGGACATGACAGACACCGGCCCAGAGGCAGAGGGGGTCTGACAAACTTTGGGTCAAGGGAGCCCTTCTCGGAAAGGCCTGCGCAGCAGCCCTGAGGGGTTGCCCGACTGTCCTACTCTGGAGGCAATCGGGGGAAGATTATCATTGCACCCAATGGCATGGGAGTCCATAACTGCAGATTGTTGGGTGCTTCAAATAATATGCCGAGGTTACACCAACCCCTTTGTTGCCCCTTCAACCCAACCAAAGTGCCTCCCAGATGTTCCACCCGCTCAAAGCACTAAAGGTTTCCAAGCTGCTTCAAAAACGAGCCATCGAACTGGTCCCCCTGGTCAGTCCGGGTCAGGTGTTTATTCCAGGTTCTTTTTGGTGCCAAAAAAGACAGGGGACCTCAGACCCATTTTGGACCTGTCAACCTTAAACCTGGCTGTCACCAAACAGAAATTCCAGATGGTCACCCTACAGTCCATTCTACCTTATCTGCGAGAATGCGACTGGATGTGCTCGATAGATCTCTAGGATACTTGCTACCATATCAAGATACACAGAAGCTCCAGGAGATTTCTTCGCTTCCTGCTGGGAGCCAGTCATTTCTAGTTCCGAGCCCTACCCTTCAGTCTCACCACAGCCCCCAGGGTGTTCAAGGTAATGGCAGTTGTAACGGCTCACCTGAGGCTTCAGGGGATTCAGGTATTCCCTTACCTAGACGATTGGCTCCTCGCTGCTTCCACCAAGTGTCTTCTTTGTCAAGTCAATGACTTTTTCCTACATCTTGCAGCCTTGTTAGGGATTACGGTCAATATTCCCAAGTCAGTCTTGAATCAGGTACAGATCTTGGACTTTATCGGGGCACAGCTGGACACCCTTCAATTAAAAGTCTTCCTAACTCCAGACAGGGTCCAGAGTCTAAGGGCTCATGCATCACTGATTCTTGGCCCCAGTTTACCAAAGACAGAGGATGTTCTCAGAGCCTTGGGCACTATGGCTGCCGCAATTTCTATCCTCCCCTGCACGTGTCTTCACATGCGTGTTCTACAATAGCCTCTAGCTGTTCAGTGGTCTTGGCTGGATCTCCACATGGAATACCCAATTCACATCAGCAAGGCCTGCAGGGTGTCACTTCTCTGGTGGGTCCAGTCTCCGGAGATTGTAGCGGGACGCCCCTTTGTTCCAGCCACAGCCCAAGCCACAGTGACCACGGATGCCTCCCAGCTAGGGTGGGGGGGCATTATCTGGGGAGGAAGGTCCAAGGCACGTGGTCCCAGATCAAGACCAGATTGCACATCAGTGTACTGGAGATAAGAGCAGTACTTTTAGCGTTGCAGGCCTTCCATACTGTTCTTCCTTTGGGAACTATTGCAATTCAGTCAGACAACATGTCTGTTGTCTGGTACATCAACAAACAAGGAGGATCCAGATCTTACCCTCTGTGTCACAAGGCCATGAGAGTTTGGGAGTAGGCGATCTCCACTAGTCAGTTTCTGATTGCAATGCACGTCCTGGGATGCTCCAACATTTTAGCGGACAAATTGAGTCTGGCTATTCTGATGCCATACGAGTGGTCTCTGAAAGCAGTCTGTAGCGGAGGAGATCTTCCTTGCATGGGGACAGCCTTACTGCAATCTCTTCACATCTCCTTCCAACGCAAAGTGCAGCAAGTTCTTCGCTCTTATCCCCTCACCAGGGACCCCCCCCCCCCAGAGACGCTCTAGTCCATACTTGGCCTCCCGGGCTTCTGTATGCTTATTCCCCGTGACCACTCATTCCGAAGTTTTTTCAGAAGGCCTGCCGACTGGGGTCAAGATGATCCTCATTGCCCCTTTCTGGCCTCGTCAGGTTTGGTTCCCCTTCCTCTGGTCTCATATTCTAGCTCCTCCTTGGATTCTAGATCCCTGCCCGGATCCCATTTCTCATCCTTTGGGCACCAGTCCGCCCAACCTGGACAGCCTCAAGCTGACAGCTTGGTTGCTCCAGTTCCCTTAATTGCCAGGACTCCCGGTCTTTCGTCTTCAGTGAAAACTATTCTAGTGGCAGCTCATAAGTCTTTCACTAGGAAGATTTACCGCAGTAAATGGAAATGATTTTCTATTTGGGCGTTTCAGAGAAAGCTGGATCCTTTTACAGCCCCTGTATCCACGGTACTTGATTTCATAGCCAGCATTTTTCAACAAAGGGCCAGTTCTTCCACTGTGAAAGTGCAACTGGCAGCTATTTCAAATTTTCATATAGGGGAGAACATGAACGCCCTGGCCTCTTCTAGATTGTGTAAGGCTTTTCTTAAAGGCACTTTTCTTTTGCGTCCTCCAGTTAAGAACCTTGTCCCTCCTTGGGACCTTACTTTGGTTCTTCAGGCCTTAGTTGCTCCACCCATTGAACCTGCAGCTTCAGCAGATTTAAAGTTTCTATCCTGGAAGGCCTTCCTAGTGGCTATTACTTCGGCTAGGAGGGTTTCTGAACTTCAGGCCTTGTCTGGTGTGCCCCCTTACTTGATCTTCCATAAGGACAGGGTTTCTCTCCACACAAACCCTTCTTTCTTATCAAAAGTGGCTTCTGAATCAAATATCAATCAAACAATTAACCTGCCTGTTTTCTTCCCAAAGTTTCAGAACAAAGGCGAATATAAACTATATTTGCTAGATGTTCACAGACAACTTCATTTTTATTTACACAGAACAAAGCCCTTCCGTATGTCTGGCCAGTTATTTGTGTCCTTTTCTAAGCCCTTTTTGGGTAAGGCCATCTCCATAGTTTCTTTAGCTAGTTGGATTACGCTATGTATTTTGCAAATTTACAAAGACAAAGTTTTGTCTCCACTTGGTCCGATTAAAGCTCATTCTTCCAGATCTATGCTGACGTCTGCTGCTTTCTGGTCTAGGGTGTCATTGGATGACATTTGTGCAGCAGCAACTTGGGCTAAGTCACATACCTTCATTTCTCATTATAAGTTGGATTTAATCTTCAGAGGGAGAGCATCCTTCGGCTCTGCGGTGCTCAGGAATATCCTTCCATGAGGGCCTCCCAGGGGTTTGAGTAGCTGGGGACTCTGTCCCACAGGTTAAAGATAAAATGAAGTTAACTACTTCAGATAAAGAAATTATGTGCCATAACATTCCATCTGAGTAGTTATACTTCATTTTTCTGCAGCCGTCCCACCCTCCTTCCCCCGAACCTTCTCATGTTATGATCATTGATGGTTTCTTCTAGTTTGAGTTGCTGATTAGTTTTGTTTGCAGCAAACTTGATCTGAGGGAAGGCAGTAGATGGTGGTGGGTTATGGGTAAGGGGGAGGAGCTTGGAGCTCAGAGCAGATGCTTGTAAAGTTGCCGGCTCGGATCCGAATACCCACAGGTTGCAGAAAAATGAAGTATAACTACTCAGCTCAGATGGAACGTTATGGTGAGTACATAACTTCTTTTTAATCATCATACAGATTTGTACCTATTTTTCATGGGCCTTGTCCAGATTTTTGATGTTTCCAAGTTGAGAGGTATGAACCACACCCTCATGGCCAGATATGCTCTGGCCTCTATTGCCTATGCTTGTCAGGTTATTTCTGACCCCCCCCCCCCCATTCTGAAGGAAAGTCCTCGGCTCTCTCTATTTTGTGTTCTACTTATCAGGTGGCTTGCTGCTGATGCCTTTGGGTCTGTCATGAGGCATTATTCTTGGCTTTGCCTACAGTCTTTACCTGAGGACATTAAGGCCAAGCTGCTGGGTGCTCTGTTGGATAATAAAAATCTCTTTGAGACTGCTGCTGCTAACTTTATTTTTTATTATTTTTAATTTAATTTTTATTTTTACTGTTCTAGAGAAAGGTAAAGCTTTGCAGGACCTTAAACGTGTTTTTATGTTCCCCATCCTTAAGTTTCAGAAGAACTATCCTATCAAGTCTGCTTTTGTCCACAGGCAGCCTTGTCAGGCCAGTAAACGCAGGAAGGATGGTAGGTGAGCTTCTCCTACTAAGTCTACTCAGGCTCCTATGGCTAAAAGCCTCTTTTTTTCTGACAAGCCTGCCTCTCTTAGACACACACACACACACACACACACACACACACACACACACACACACACACACACACACACACACACACCAAACCCTTGGCCAGGTTTCTTTGTCTCTTCATCTCTCCCTCTGCCTTTCAAACTGACAGATCATCACCTCAGATTCTTGGGTTCTGTCATCCGTCAGAGTTACTTCATGATGTGGAAGTCTCTCCCTCCTTTTTCAGGGATTCCTCAAACTCCTTCAGTGCAACTTTCTCATTTCTGAGAGGTTTTCGGGAGTCCCTGGTAGACCAGGGAAGTATTCAGCCTGTCCTTCCTTCCCAAGTAGGACAGGTGTTCTACTTCAGAATGTTTCTGTTTCCTCGAAAAAAGAGCACTTGTATATTCATTCTGGATCTCTCCTTGCTCAGCACCTTTCTCAAAGTTTGTTCCTTTTGGATGCTTTCTCTTCAAACCCTGTTTCCTCTCTTGCTGCCCCCAGTTTTTCTGATATCCTTGGATCTGAAGGATGCTTACCTTCATATTCCTATTCATTTACATTTCTGTGTTTCTTCCTGTCATTTTCAGGTCTCTGCTTTGCCCTTTGGCTTCTCTACTGCCCCAAGCATAGTCATAAAACGTCTACCTCCTGTGATTGCCTTTTGCAGACTCCAAGACAGTCAGATTTTTCCTTATTTAGATGAACTTTTGATTCAGGCACCTTCTCCTAGTTGTCTGTTACAGGTTGTAGAATTCACTAAATGTCTCTTTCAAAGTCTGGGGTCACTGTCAACTTCCAGAAGTCTGTCTTGGCTCACACTCAGGATCATATGTATCTGGGCTGCAGGATTCAAACAGTGGCACTGGTAACCTCTTTTCCACCTCCAACGGTTTTGTCCTTGATAACTTTCTTTGTCTCTTCTTCCTCTGCCTGCTATTCCAGCCAGGGAGTTTCTTCGGGCCCTAAGATACATGGCCTCTTCTATTCCACAGCTCCCTCTTGCCAGACCGCACATGCGGAAGCTTCAGTGGTACCACAAGTCACTTTTGTGTCAGCGTCACCATCTTCTGGATTTCAAGAATGCTTCTCCTTTCTGGTCTCAAGCAAGAATTTGAGTGGTGGATTCAGCAACTTACCGTCAACCCAGACCTGCCCTTTCAGCCTCCGGTTCCTTATCAAGAACTGTTCACTGACACTTCAGACATGGGGTGGGTGGCTTCCTGTAATCACCTGAAAGTTCAGGGTCTCTGCTCCCCCATCAGAAATCAGACCATATCAACAACAAAGAGATATAAGAGCTTTGATTTTGACCCTTCAGGCTTTTCACCCCATAATTTCTGCAGGCCCTCTGAAGTTTTACACAGACAACACCACAGTGTTATGGTATGTAATCAAGCAGGAGGGCACAAACTCTTACCTTATTTGCAGGCTGGTTCTTCTGACCTGGGATCTTAACAGTTATGAGCTAACTCTTCAGGCAGTGTATATTAACTTCAGAGCTCAGTCTAGTGCAGTACTCCTTGAGCAGTTTCAAAGCACAGGTACACAAATGGATGCTTCACAGAGACCTGTTTCTGGACATAGTCCATCGATGGAGTATTCCTCAGGTAGATCTTTTTGCCTCTTCTCTGAACAGGTGGTTCCCTCTTTTCTGCTCCAGAGTGCCATGCCACCTGACATGGAAGACGAATGGCCTTTCTTTTCCTTGGAAGAGGATGTTTCTCTATGCTTTCCCTCTTCTTCCTTTGCTTCCAAGAGTCCTGCAGAAAATTCAGTTGGACTCCCCAGAAATGTTGCAAGTGACTCTGTCTTTTGGCTAAGACAACACTGGTTCCCCCTCTTAAAGCATCTGGCCAGGGACAGTGACCACAAGTTACTTCACTGGTTGGACCTTCTGACACAGGACAAGGAGTCACTCATCCATCCTTAATTGTTCACTCTTCAACTGACACTGTGTGTAATACAGTTTTAATCCCTTTTAGGCACCTCTTTTCTGAGAATGTGCTCCGGATTTTACAGCAGGCAAGAAAACCCGCAACCACAAAGAGTTATGTCCAAATAGAAAACAGTTTCTGCAAATTACATAAACAGAGCAGGAACACCATAGTGATGTAAGTCTCTATAAGATACTGAAATTAAAACCAAGTAAAACTTTAATATGAACACAATTCCACTTCCAAAAGTAAGATAAAAATGGTCAATGAGAGCTTTCGGCTTATGCCTTCTTCAGATCATAAAATAATTAATTCAGAATGTTTTAAAAGAAATTTATCCAATCCATTTCAGTCATCTTTCTTCTGAAACAGATTTAACCAATCAAAATACCTTTCATTTAACAAACTATCCGTAAGGAGGGTCATTCATTACTACTCCACTATCATTCTTAAACAAGGGGGGGGTTGACCAATCAAAATCTTGAGGTGGTTAGTTTGACCAATCAAGTATCTCCTCTAGATCATAGACAGTTCATTCTTAAAAAGCTTATAGACTGATTCCACTATAATTTGCAAGTGCAAGTTGATTAATCAAAACTTTTTCTTTAGTTTCTGCCCAACTAATATAGGTTTTAAAGGAAACATGCCATTTAAACCTGCCCAACTAATACAGGTTTTAAAGGAAACATGCCATTTAAACCTGGAGTTTTATCAGCTTGTAAGTTAGCAATCCATCTGCCTTTAGCTGTCTCTGTTTGATTGAGTATATTACCCCTCCTAGAGGTTCCAACTAGAACTTCCAATGCCATAAATTGAAAATGATGACCCGACAATCTCAGAATATATTGAGATAAGGAATTTTCTTTGCTTTTTAATCTAATGTCGCTCAGATGTTTCAGAATTCTCGCTGTGAAAGGGCAATTAGTTTTGCCAGTATAAAAACCTGTGCAAACCTTACAGGTCGCGACATAGATCACGTTCTTAGAGTTGCAGTCTGTATATGCATTAAGCTTATATTCTTTCCTTGAAATCAAGTGTTGAAAAATTTTATTCATATTAATAAAATTGCAGGTTTTACTCTGCCTATATTTAAATGTCCCATCCTTTTTATTTAATGGATTCAGCCTACATAGCAAACGCTTAAAACTCAGCTTGTTCTTAAACAAAATGTTGGACTTTCTCCCACAATGTTTACTTTCTTCATCAGTTGTTAAAATCTTCCAATTGTCTTTTATTATGCTACAGATTTGTTGTATGTCTTGACTATAGGTAAGTAGACATCTTAAACCGTCTTGATCTTCCTGATGCCCCGAGAGAAACCATTGGTGTGTAACCAGGTGTCTGTAAAAATGAGGTTTTCCTTTATCGTCTCTCATTTTCCTTGTCTCATTAAGTTCTTTATTAATGTCATTCATATTGTATCCTCTTTTGTATAAATTTTCTGTCAAGTGTTTTAGATTCAAAATTGAAAGTAAATTAATTTGTACATAGCCTGGATGTTCGAAGGAACTGTCCTTTAATAACTTGGGGAAATACATGCTTAGGATGCATGATATTACATTGGAGAAGATGATTCTTCCAACATTGTTTGCGGAACATGTGTGTGTCTGTAGTTCCATCATCACCTCATGTTAAATTACATCAAGGAAGTTCATTTCAGTTCTTGAGGTATGTACCTTAAATTTCAAGAATGATGTAGTAGTTGTAAGATAGTCAACAAAACGTTCTCATTTCCTGTCCAAAAAAATGTCATCAACAAATCTTTTATAAAAAGGGATATATTTTTATCACATGCTCAAATTGTTAAACACATATTCCTCTTCTCAGTAGGCCAAGACTATATTTGAGTAATTTTTTGAACAGGAAGTGCCCATTACCACTTCCAATTTCTGTACATAATCATTCTTAAAAACCAGGACATTATACTTCAGTACGAGTTCAAGTAACATACATATCTGTAAAACTTATTTTCTCTCGTGTATATCCTTCCTAGTTAAAAAAAAAAAAAAAAAAAAATAAATAAAATCTCGTATAGCATTTATTTTATATTTTTTAAGAATGAAGGTGAATAAGCTTATAACATCCATCGTCACATCAGGAACTCAGTGATGTGATGTTGTCAGTCTTGCCTTTATTCTTACTGATGGGTCAGATACGATCCATCTTTGCCATTTCAAAACCTCAAGGTCTTCAGCAGTGTTTCTATGCATCCTTCTTTACCCATAATGCAACCCCCTAGCTTCCCCAGATCTCATTTTCTGCTCTGCGAAGGAGGTTCTACTTAGCAAGCTCTGGACTAAGTGTTGCTAAATTTTTCACTTATACTATCTCTTAATTTTTTTTTTCAGTACTGTTTCCTGTTGGAATAGTTTGTATATTTTTACCCTTTTAGAGTGAGAGATGGGCATTTTAGTGCTTTTACAACTTACTTTCGGTTGTTAGCATCCATTTAAGTTAGAGGACTACTAATTAACATCTGTTTTAGTTAGAGGACATTATTTCCTTCCTTCTTATTGCTGTCCCTTTCTTTCCTTTCGTCTGTTCAACTTAGAGGATGATAAATTAAAAAAAAAAATTCCCCTTTCCTAACGTGTCCTGTTTAGGTTAGAGGTCCTTTCTTCTGTAAGTGTGTGTGTGTCTCTTACTTTCTTAAATATGTCTCAAAAAGATGGGAAGCCTCTTGGCTTCAAAAAGTGTGAGCAATGTGAAAAAATGATGCCCCTTAGTGATTCGCATACTGTGTGCGTATTGCTTGGGGCCTGTTCATCTGCAAGAGTCCTGTTCAGTTTGCCATGGGTTTAACCAGAGAGCACTCATGGAGTGCAACACCAAACTTATTTTGATGGGGTTGTTTGAAAACCCATTTTCTGAGGCTTTATCAACAGAGTCGTCTTCACCAAAATCAGAGAAATCTTTAAAACGACCTTCTTCAACTCCAAAATCATCTTCGAAGCTGAAGCAGAAAGTAACTAAACTGTCTGCTCCAACTGAACCTTTGGAGTAGATAGGTCAAATCAGATCCAAGACTCCCTCGGAGCCTTAAGCTCCAAAGTCTACCTTATCTGAATCTTCAGCTCTGAAGTCTACTTTGCCCACTGAATTTAGGTATCTGAGCCAATTCCTTGTTGGCTCCCTTCATCTTTCCTTAGATAGTCAAGATCTCCTATCCTCTCTACCCAGTTGACCAGAAGTCTCTCAGATGAAGATATAGATAGGGTGATGCAAAGGCTACTGAAGACACTGGCCGTGACCAGATTACTTTTGGATCCGAACCCACAAGTATTGGATAAGGCACAGTCTTCTCCCTCGGTGCCTGTTCCTCCTCTAATCCATCCTTCAGTTTCGGAGCTGGAAGATTCCAACATCTAGCTAGCGTCTGTATCATTTCCAAAACCCATATGTTTCTTGGATCCGATAACTGCCCTAAGTGTTTTCACTCAGTTGGAGCAGGGAACCTCTGGATGCAGACACTCTCCGGTCGGGTCTGCGGAGCCAGTTTGGATCTCTCCATATCTGACCCTGCCTCTAGGGGCTTTGGTGCAGGTGAGTTCAGTTCCTACCTCTGCTTCGGAGCTTCTGTCTTCTGCGCCAGAGATGCCTTCGGCTCCAACAACTCTTTTATCGGATCCGGGGTTTTCTTCAGAGCAGGGGCAGACAGCTTTTGAAGTCATGAGGAGGGTTCTTACTACTCCCCAGTGTCAAGCACAGTCCCCCTTAGATCTTCCTCTCAGCTCTGTGCAAGTGTCTTTGGCCTCTCATGTACCCTTTCCACAGGACCGAAGAGACCTCAGGCCTCAGGATGTCCAACAGGGGGGACCCCCCCCTTCTGAAACCTCTCCAGATTATCCCACTGAGGAGGTCCCTCAGAAGAAGACCTGCTAGTGGAAGCATCTTGACTCCCTGGAGGAGACTATCACTTCTGACACCAGTCTCGATGAAGCAGAAGGGTTCCCACGGTCACCTCCTTAAAATGTCTCCTTTGGGAACATTCTGGAAATTTTGAAGCAGAGAGGTGACTGGCAGTTCACACCCCCTTCGGCCAAGGAATCAGTGTACCCGAAGGCCTTTTGAGTCTCGCCCTTCAACCTGTTGGGTGTGACCCCTCCTTCCAATGAGCTTACTGAGTTAATCTTTCTGAAGGCTTCGGAGACCCCAGACTCTATAGAACATACTCCTAGGAAGCCAAATAAATACATTACATCCCCAAAAGACAAACCCTTTTTGACAAAAGTTGTAGCAGTTGATGCCATGGTCATGGTGGCAGCCACCAAAAAAGATCTGTCCAAGACCAGTTTCTGTATCCATCATCGTATTAAGGATTACAGGACCATGGATAGGTACAGGAAACACGTTTTTTTTTGTTAGCAACCTTTTCCTTGCAGTCACTGAACTACCTTACCCACTTCACAAGGCTACAGAGGGATCTGTTAAAGGAACTTTCAGACTCCTTCCAAGGAGCTGTAGCTGACACAGCAGCAGATCGTTAACACTTAGCTCACCACCCTTAATTCTGTCATCAACTCATCCATGAGACTCGTATCGTATGCAGCAGATGGACCGAGTAGAGCAGTGGGTTCAGGCATTTCTGTCAGGAGGCAGGCCTGGATGCGCCATTGCGATTTCGCGGAGCCCTTTTTGAACTCCCCTTTTGATGGTTGTTCTCTTTTTGAGCCTAAAGTTAGAGACACTCACCAGGTGTGAACAGGAGGGGGAAGACCTTATCTGCCATTGGAGTACATTTTTCCACACCTACCAGATCCTTTCCTAAAGGTCAGAGAGGTAGTGGGAAAATGGGGTTCAGAAAATCACAAAGGTCTTTCCAGGACACACACAGTGAAAGTTGCACTAGAGGCAGGGGGGGAACAATAATGGAAGACGCCGCCCTCACGGCAGGGGAGGTCCGCAAAATCACGACACCAAAAATCTTTCTTTGGTAAACCCTTCCAGCACTCCTGAAGGCAGTCAGGGATCATTTGTCTGTGCACCACGAAACCTGGCAAAAGATAACAAATGACACATGGGTGCAGGACATAATATCCAGAGAATATATCATTCCCTTCTCCTTCCCCATTCCCATAAACAACTCAGTTCCAGATGTTCCACCCAATCAAAAAGAATAAGCAACATTAGAAATCCAAAAGTTGCTAAGAAAGAGTCATTCAGGATGTCCCCACAGACCAAAGAGGATCCGGAACTTACTCAAGATTCTTTTTAGCTCCAAAGAAAACGGGACTGGAGACCCACTTTGGACCTCAGCAATCTAAACAAATCTGTGAAATAGACCAAGTTCCGGATGGTGACACTGCAGTCGATACTTCCATTCCTAGAAAAAGACAATTAGATGTGCTCTATAGACCTTCAAGATGTGTGCTACCACATCTGAATGGAAAGACAATTCAGAAGGTACTTGCTAGGAACCTGTCACTTCCAGTTTCAAGCTGTGTTCTTTGGTCTCACTACATCCCCCAGAGTGTTCACCAAGTGCATGGCAGTAGTGGCGGCTTACCTGAGATGCCAAGGATTCCGGGTGTTTGCACATCTGGACGATTGGCTCATAACTACCCCGACCAGGCATCTTCTGCTACAAGCCAGGGACTGCACCCGTCACCTCTGTTCCTCTGTAGGTCTTAACTGTAAACTACAAAAAATCTGCTGTAGAGCCATGTCAAAACTTAATCTTCATAGGAGCTTTGATACACAACCACACTGGTAGCAAGACTTCCACAAGACAGAGTAGATGACCCCCACCATCATGTAAGATTGTTAATCAGGAAGACATGAGCCTCTGCAAGACTAGTTCTCCAGGTACTGGGGAAAATGGCTGCATCAATCATACTCACTCCTCTAACTCTTCTTCATATGAGAATACTTCAGTGGTTACTCTCCGCACAATGGTAAATCTTGGAACTTCCAATGTCACACAAAATCATAATAACCAACTCCAGCAAAAAGGATCTCCAAAGGTGGATTCACTCTCCATTAGTATCTCAAGGCCATCACTTCATCTCCCGTCAACCCCAGGCCACGGTGACCTCAGACGTTTCCCCAGATGGAGGGGGCTTTATCTAGGGAAGACAGTGTGAAGATTGGGTGAAGATAGATGAAGGCTGCCAGCCTAGCCAGATAGAATTTTGGAGAAAATTCTGTCATCTGTGAATATTAATGTAAACCACAGGCTTGTTGTCTTAAATGGTAAAAATAGTGTTACAAGTGGAACTGAATAAAAATGCAACAGCCGTGCACTGTAGTGACCAAGTAAAGCATGTTGTGACCCTTTGATGTTAAAACTCGGGGACCAGTAAGTCTAGAGTGAGGCATCCTGTGCCTATTGTTTTAAGGCCAGAGTTAATGGCCAGAATTTGCATGCATAAATGTCCTTTATTGCTCTAGTTTCTGCCCAGAGGTGAAGAATGTAAATGTAGTTTCTGTTAGCCTGGAAACCCAGGGAAGTGCGAAGAATGATGTAATGTGAACCAGGAAGGTGATTTTAAAAACAGAGAGAATCAGAGAGCATTAAGCATTTTTGTCTTGACCATCCAACTCACTAGCACTAGCACTGTCTTGCTCTGTATGTAAGTTTATCTTAGGCTGGTGTTTCCTCTTAGCTAGAAACTGGAAAGATTAGACTAAGTGTTTTTCTGTGATGTCAGAACTGTACTACTGAATTATTTCAAGTATTTCTCTGTAACCTCTAAACTAGTACTGTGTAGTAAAATGTATTGTCGTGTGTTTTGACTATTTGTTGTTAAATATTTTTAAACCCTTTCGACTGTGACTGTTTTTGTAGAGATAATTTTAGCTCTTTAGAGTACTTGCATGCTTTTGGTAAAATTGTACAACACCATTCCAGAGCCTTGGCCAGTATCCAGAAGCCAAAGGGTGACAGATGCAGGCCATCTATGGCAACGCATTGAGGTCTGTCAGTCATTTCATCCCAGGCAGACAGATACTGATTCCCCTTAGAATGACGCCAGAAGCTTAGCCAATTGTTGTAATCAGTCATTTTCAGATTGCACTGTGGTATCATTCTGGGTGATGGTAGGAGGCTGCTCCGAGAGTTCCTCTGTGTCTCTTTTCATGCAGCCCAGGGAGGTACATTTCAGGTCATTCACACCCACATGTGCAATGACAGAGTCATATTTGTACCTGTTGTTGAGGGACCGGAGTGTGTGCGTTGTGGCGGATCCTGGCACCTGACAGGCAGCTGACTTTTACTTTCTCCTTATTCAGCCTAGTGAGTGGGACATCAGTGTGCCTCACTATCAAGTCACCTATGCCTAGTGTGTTGGGTATGCTGTTTTGCCTTAGGGGCTTTGGTTGAGTGGCGCACTATTTAGGAGAGTTGTGTCTCGTGGTTAGTGTTGTGGTGGTCGAGTGCATTTCTGCCTTGGAGGTCTCTGCTGTTTGGGTAGATTTTTATTGAGAACCTCTGCGAAGGTGGGTGTGTGGTTTGTATTTTTATGTGAAGGCAGTGCTGGTATGTGTTCTGGAGGGCTGTGTGTTCCATGTGGTGTGGTGCAAGTGTTGACCTTCTCCTCTTGACCAGCTATCCCGGTCTTGGATGGAGAGTGCGTGGCTTCTAGTTTGGATATATAAGCGCATCTCTCGCAAGTCTGAGTGTTGGGAGGTAAGAGGAGATGGTTGTCAGCGTAAATGAGGCAGTTGCTACATTGTGTCAGGGTGTCTAGGTTCACCAGGTTAATAGGAGAAAGCACAGGGAACTGACATTTAGACATGCCTGGAGGGGTGGGCATTAATAATACATACTGGAGCTTTTTCTTTGTAGAACATTTAGTGCTGGTAGCACTTTTGTGTGCTACAGTAATTGCTACAAGAAGTCTGGTAAAGTGCTAGACTAATAAGCTAGTAAAAGTGCAGGAGAGGAGAGAACTAGCAGGTCTAAGGGAAAAATTGAAGAGCAGACTTTGTGGCACTGCTCAGAAGCTTACAAACAGTCTTGGATACAGCAAATCTGTATCTGGACTAGACTAGTTACAGAAAAGGTGGGAAACAAGCGCAAACACTGTCTTTTAAACCAGAAAGTTGAAAGAGATGGAAAAACTACATAAACAGACAATAAACTACAATTTCTGGGCCAGAAATCACTCATCTTGTGGTAGATAGGCT
This sequence comes from Protopterus annectens, assembly GCF_019279795.1. Lineage (NCBI taxonomy): Eukaryota > Metazoa > Chordata > Ceratodontiformes > Protopteridae > Protopterus > Protopterus annectens. The sequence goes on from NC_056745.1 coordinate 361,255,489, forward strand.
ACCTAATGCTGCTAGAAGGCTTCCCTCCAGCACAGAATAGCTTGGGGGGCTCAGAAGCTTACATACAGTCCTGGATACAGCAAATCTGTAACTGGATTAGAATAGTTTCAGGAAAGGCGGGAAACAAGCGCAAATGTGGTAGCCTATTGCCAGACCCTCATAGCTTATCTTCCCATAAAATATCTATACAAAAATTGTACAGAAGTAAATGGAAGAGATTTGTTACATGGGCTAGCGAGAATCAGATGCATCCATTTTCTGTGCCCAAACATTGTATTCTAGAATTTTTGACAAAACTTTTCAATGAAGGAGCTGCTGCTGCAGCTATTAGAGTTCATTTGGCAGCATTTTCCATGTAGGAGAAATCTGTTCTGGAATCATGTCACACAGACTTTGTAAAGCGTTTTTGAAAGGAACTACTATGATAAGACTCCAATATAAAAAAAAAAAACATCATCCCCCTGGGATCTGAATTTCATCTTATATAACATTATCTGTCCTCCCTGTGAACCATCAGCTACATGTGAGTTGAAATACCTCTCCTGGAAAACACTCTTTTTAGCGGCTATTACTTCAGCCAGAAGAGTTTCTGAATTTCAAGCCTTGTCTGCCAAGACCCCATACCTAGTTTTTCATAAGGACAGAGTTTCTTTATGCACTAACCCGTCATTTCTATCGAATGTTGTCTTGAAAGTAACCTCAACCAATCTATAGCACTGTCAGTTTTCTTCCCTAACTTCCAGAATAAAGGAGAATATTCGCTGCATCTCCTAGATGTTCATAGGCAGTTGCGTTTCTACTTGCATAGAAGTTCTGAAATCAGATCAGCTCTCAATCTCTTATTCTGACATTAAAAAAAGGTCACCCAGTCACAAAAGTTACCTTGTCTAAATGGCTTATATTATGTATATCCTACATTTATAAATCAAAGAATAGAGCACTTCCAAATAACTTTAAAGTTCATTCCACAAGGTCTGCAGTCTGTAGCCTTTCAAGTTAGGTTACCATTGGATAATAGCTTTGGTGCAGCAACTTGGGCAAAACTCCATACCTTTTTTATTCATTGCAAGGTGTATTTGGCCTCTAGCAGTAGAGCCTCTTTTGGTTCTGTGCTTCTGAGGAATATTCTCCCTTGAGCCACCCAAGAGTCAAGTTGCTTGGGATGCGGTCCCATCAGTGAGAATAAAGGCGATAGTGACAAGATCACATAAAGAAGATAGTAGTTACCATAATGTTCCATTTGTGTTGTCTATCTCGTCCTGTATTCTCACAACCTTCCCTCCATACCCCCCCCCCCTGCTTATACACCTGGGAGACTGAGTAGCATAAATTAGATACTACAGGGCCATATAGCCTCTGAATTGATACTCTGGTGTATATTTATATATATATATATATATATATATATATATATATATATATATATATATATATATAAAATATATATAGAGAGAGAAAAGGAGGGAGACTGTGCGCTATATATTTATACATACATATTTTTCTATGTTACCTCTGTAAGAGTACTAGAGGCAAACAAGATCTGAGGAAGCTATGGGTAAAAAAGGATCCCCACTAGCTTTGCTGAAGGCTTCGAGTTTTTGAAATGGCCGAGACGGATCTGATAGATCAGATTCAACCCATCAGTGAGAATAAAGGATGAGAGGGACAACACACATGGAACGTTATGCTAAGTACATAACTTTTTTCTTTTCTGTTTCTCGAAGAACCTTAGAGAGAGAGCATAGGAAGTCTTCTTTGCCCTTCAGTACTGAACTAGCTTTGAGAAAGGCTCGTTTTAGTTTGTATTCAGCATAAATAGACGCAGGTTCAGTAACCCATCCATTCCCAGAGACAATGGGTTGAATTTGTGGATTACTATTATTCTTGCATATTTTGGGAAGCCCTTTGGTTAAAGGAATCGCATGTTCAGTGACCTGAAGGCATTTATACAGCTCTTGGTTTATCACATGCGTGATAAATAAGTCATGCAAGTATTCTTCCATCTTTCTTATATTATTATTTTGTTCATAGCTTTGTAATTGTATGTTTTCTCATCACCAAGCATCTCATACATCTTCATTTCATAGAAGGATTTATCCATGAGCACTATGGCTCCTTTTTAGTCTGCTGGCAGTATTATAATATTATTATTCATGAGCTCATGTAGTGCTCATCTTTCATCTTTGTCAATGTTATAAAAGCCTCGATTTTTAGTGTTCCGTAGATCAGCTACCTCCTTTCACACACTTTAACAAAAGTCTCAACCACATGGTTACTTGGGGGAATGAAAAGACTTGATTTCTTGAAAATGTTCATATTTATTTAATATCTATCTTTATATATATATATATATATATATATATATATATATGTGTGTGTGTGTGTGTGTGTGTGTGTGTTTGAGCATAATAATCCTTGCAAAGTATTAAATATCAAATACGAATTCAAGAAGTTTTGAGTTCAAAGCTGAAAAAAATGAAAGTCCTTTATCAAGGACCTTCTGAGATTCACTCAGAAGGTGTTTGGTAAATTTACAATAAGAGAGTCCTTACTAACATATGTTCATTATGTCAATAGTTTCCTCCTCTTCCTGTCCCTGCTCACAGATAGATTCTTTTTGAGCTGAAACTTGTTTCATCAGAGTAGGAAGTCCTGAAAAAAACAGTAGATGCTTTGCTGTATCTTTCCGTCTGGCTCCAGTCGTCATAATGTCATCCTATTTCATTGTAATCATTAATATTTTCTCCATGTCTACAAATGTATTGTTGTTGCTGCTCATCTTGAGCCTTTGGTAAAGGCATTCCCTTATTCAACGTGATTTCCATATCAATTCCTTCTACCTGAACATCTGAACACCTAACTTCATCATGGAGTATGTTAGCTTTATTGCTGCTAAATCTGTGTGCTTTCTCTTTAATTGTACTGCTTTTATCCTTTTGTTTTGGTACACTCTTAGGCCATTCAAAATGATTAGACTCTGAAGTTTTTGAAGTCTCTGGTCAGTTTTTTACTCTTGATGTTTTTCAATTTCTCTTCATATGAAAGAAAGAGAGCGTTGTAGTTCTTCAAGTTTTAAAAGAAAGGAATCTGATAACGCTGCATCTTCTAGTTCATTTGTTTAGTTTCTATAAAACAAGCTACTTTTTCCATAGGTTGAAAGTAATTTAACAATTTAATGTAATCAAAGCTAGTTCTTAAATTAATTGCTTGCCACTTCGCTAGCGAATCCGGGTAAGCATTCCCATATGTAGGCAAATACTTCACTTGAAGACCTCTCAGTATTCTATTATAGTGTAGGCAGGATTCCAAATGGAAGCGCTGCTACTGCAATCTTTTTAAGTTAAAGGCCGTAGCTTCTATTTGCTTGAAAACATCATTGAAATGTTCTGGTAAAACAGATGTCACACCACTTGTAACTTCCATTTCTGCTAAGTTAAGATGCAGCAGTGGATTAATATTAACTGTAAGCAAGTATTTAACATTATTAGTCTTACTCTTTGCCAAAGTAGTATTGGATTCCTTCATTACTTCTGGACGCTAGTCCAATTCTAAGTTCCTTCCTTCAGCCATGTACCATCCTGGTATGCAGAGTCAGAAAAACTAATCCAAGAGACACACCAATGGACAGTTAAAGCCAGGTGAGTAAAAAAACAGCAAATTACATAAACAGAGTTGGAACACCATGGTGAGGTAAGTGTGTATAAGATATTGAAATTAAAACCACGTAAAACTTTAATATGAACACAATTCAGTTTCCAAAAATAAGATAAGTCTGTGAATGCTTCTGCCTTATGCCTTCTTCAGATCGTAAAACAATTCACTCAGAATGGCGTTTTAAAAGAAGTTCATCCAATCCATTTCCATCATCATTCTCCTAAAAATAATTTAACCAGTCAGAATATCTTTTCATTCAACAAATCAACCATAAGGGGGGTCACTCGTTACTACTCCAAGGTTTCTCACTAAGAACATATGTGGTCTCTAAATCATGACCTACATAGGCTGAAAACCCTGTCACTTTACTCTGTATCTTACAGACTGCTGACAGTTGACTTGTGCCTGGCCTATAGGGCAGTCTACAGCCTTACCCTAATGGAAATGCTGCACATCCACAAGTCAGATGGCACAAGGGGATCTCAACCTAGCTTGTGACATTTAACAGAACATGCTGGAGAGACAGATATGTCTCCCAGAGACTGCCACTTCTCTGGAATAGACTTTCCTATTCACGTAAAACAGAGCTCCTCACTGACCATATTCAAACACAGCCTAGATAACTAGATGGGAGACCACAAATTCACCCTGGGATGGCACCCATGTCTCTTATGGACAAGGGTGGCCGGTGTTGATCACAGACACACTCTGTTCATAAATTCATTCTGCGAACTACCCAAAAAGAACAAATGAGTTTACTTGGGATTAACATGGTTAGGTTTGTAAAGGCTCTAGGGCTGCTAGCCTAGTAACCTCTTATGAACCCAAGTCTGACCAGCTTTTCATTTCTTTTCATCCCAGGACTTTGGATTTAGCTGTTCCCAAGCGAACCATCTCCTCCTGGATATTTAAGGCCATTTTCCTTTGTTATTCCTTTCATGGCAAGTGCCTTTCTTCTTCATTTGCAGCTCATTCCGCTAAGGCTGTTGCATCTTCTGTTGCTTTATTCAGGGTTCTATACAATAATTCCATCCATGATGTTGCTACTTGGTCCTCAGTGCATACCTTTACAAAATGTTATAAATTGGATTTGGTTTCTTTAGCCAGAGCAGGTTTTGACAGGGCCATCCTGCATGGGTATGTTGAGGGCTGTTCCCAGCCTTCCACCTCCCACTCCTTTTCTTTAATTTTTTACTCTCCCTAAGGTGAAGAATGCTGCAGCAGTGATATATAAGGGCATAGTAAAGTTGTGTAAAATTTTACCATAATCGTAGATGTCCTTCTCTTCACTGTTTCAGTATTCGATCCCTCTCTCCATTCTCTTTTTTTTCCTTTGGGTTTTGCTTTGGTTACCCACCTCACCGAGGGTCCTTTTTTTGGCATTTTCTTCCTTTGGATGTATAGCTATGGATACATAGCCTTCTTTGGCCTGTGGAGACTGTTCTCTTCTAGGGCAATTCATTTCTAGGTAATTGCATCCGTAATTCACCTTTAAGCTGGAAGAATACATGCGACATGTGGAACGTGCAGGAACTAAAGGCTACTGGACAGATTTAGGATAATCTTGGTAGGAGACCGCTAAGGTGGAGAATACTACAACAGTGAGAAGGACAGCTACTATTATGGTAAGGTTTTACAAAACTGTACTTTGTGATATAATTAGGTGGTAATAGTTTGTGTCTTTCTGCATTGCCTTTGGATATCTTAGCCCCTTTTCTTCCTGTTCTTCCACTGGAGTCTTTTCCAGCCATTGACACTTTAAAAAAAAAAAGAAAAACAAGTCTCTCCCTCAGTATTTCTTTTTTGGCTAGAAGTTGTTGATAGTTGTTGTAAGTTGTGGTATATTGTTGCTGTAGTATTTTCTTCCCTTGTGAGAACTGTTTATTTCAGGTTTGTTTTTCTGTATTAATGGATTATTTGTCTTTGTTATGAACAAAGAAAAGAGTTTTAAGAAGTGTTCCAAACGTGGACTCAAAATGCCCCCCCCCATTTCATTCCTGATGTGCTTTGGTATGGGTCGTCTATCTGAGAAATGTTTCATTCCCTGTGCCTTTGATCTGAGAGCTTTTGTCAGACAAAAAAAAAAAACTTATTATAAAGGAGCTTTTACATCTAGACTTGGAATCCTTTAAATCAAAAATGTCTGCAGAGAAATCGAAATGTACGGACTCCAAGCTGCAAAAAAGACATGCTGATGATTCGAGACCTTCTTTTTTTGATGTCCCTACAGCTTCAGTCGCAGCCTGTTCTCCACCACCATCTCCAGGGGTTCCAGAGCCAATACTGGTTCAGGACACTTCACTGAAAAAACCTTTGTGGCAGACCTAGTCTGAGAGGGAACTGCACTGGATCTCTACTCGGCTTCCTTCTCCATCTTCAAGATCTTTCAGGTCCAACAAGAACATATCATAGACTTGGATCACTTGAAGAGGACATTTTTGCAGACACAGATTGAGATTAGAATGGTACCATCTCCAACTCTGAAGGTGGCAATTGCAGGTCCTATGTCCTCACTATTAGCTTCTTCCCCTGTTGTTTTGGAGCCAGTTCACAACCCCATGTATGTACTTCCTCTGGCAGTTTTGACTCTGTTTTTTACACTGGGGACCTTGAATCCAGTGCATTCCAGTTCGACAGCACTGAGGCTGAAATCATCTCAGGACTGACAACTTGACAATGAGGCTTTGACACCATCTTCACAGTTTAGTACAGCACCTTTGGGAGTGTCAGAGACTTTGGCATTCATGTCCTTGGCACCGATCCCTTCTTTGAAGCAGTCAGCTTTCACTACTTTTAGTGTGCCGTCTTCATTTCTGATCATTTGTCCTCCATGGGAACTTACCTGGTTACTGAAGCATCACCCACAGATCTGGCTGAGGCTGAAATGGCATGCCAAGTTATGAAGTAGAAGATTGCCTCTCTATTGAGAGCAAAAACACACACCTCTTTAGATTTGACTCTACCCTGTGACTCATATTCCTTCTCACCTGTTATCTATCAGGCAACTTTGGATCAAAGTTGAACTACAGGCCTCAAAGTGTCTGTCCTAGTAGATAGAGTCCTCTGAGGAGTCGGGACATACCCCGCCTGATGTACTGAGAAAAAAGATTTGTAAGACGAGGTGCACAGACCCCACCACTACCACCACCAAAAAGTAGCCACCTTTTGTGAAATCTTAGAGCTTATGAAGCAGAAGGGTTCTTCACCCACCAATCCCGCCTCCCCTCTCAAGATGAGGAGGTTCTCTGAGAACTATGGCTTGACTCCATCTGCTTCTTGGGTGGTCCCTCCAGCAGTTAAGTTAATTGATGATCTGGTAAGGGGGTCTTGGCAGGAGCCAGATACATGTGAGTTGGTCTCTCATAAACCTAACAGTATTCTTAGACCTCCCAAGGGTAAGCAGCACTCAGCAAAGTCTCCTATGGTGGATTCTGTTTTTGTCGCAGCAGTGTTGAGAAAGAGTTGACAGATTTTCAGTGTCTGCCTGTCTCCCTAACGAGGAGTCCAGAGAGATGGCTAGATTAGGGAAACGGGCACATTATTTCAGGCACTTTAACTTTAAGGGCTGTGAACCATGTAACTGATATGAATCTGTTTCATAGGGATTTGGCATAATAAGACTCCAGGAAGTAATTAGAGGTAGCCCTGAGCACAATGTTCGACATATCAAACCTCTTAATGCTCATTATGCATAATGTGGCATATAGAGGAGCGAGGGCAGCTGGAGCAAGTGTGGCTGTGATGCTAGGCCTCGACTTTGTGGACCACTGTAAAGCTTCCTTCACTAATGCCCCTTTTGATAGATCTTAGTTGTTTGGCCCATTTAATGAAAAAAAAAATTAAGAAATGTGAACAGGGTAACAAAACGTTGTCTGCCGTTGGAGTGAAGTTTGCGGTCCCATGAAGCTTTCTTAGCAGGAACCAAAAGGTCCCATGATCACTGTGGTTTAGAGGCTTCTTTTGG